>NW_022196913.1:5072320-5137550 GCF_008632895.1 Mastomys coucha
GTATCTATGTATCTATCTATGTATCTATCTATGTATCTATGTATCTATCTATCTATCTATCTATCTATAAAATAGTGGTTTTTGCATATTAGTAAGTATTATCTCGGAAGATAAAAGCTACAGTCATACATGTTAAAGAAAATATTTGCAAGAAATCTTTAGTTCATTTATTTACATTTCAGTTGTTGCCATCCTCAGTTTGCCCTCCCACAGCTCCTCATTCCATTCCTCCTCTCCCTTGTCTCCAAGAGAGTGCTTCCTCCCTCCACACATGCCAGACCTTCCCTTTCCCTGGGACCTCAAATTTCTCAAGGAGTAATCATATCTTCTTCCACTGAGGCCCGTCCAGGAAGGCCTCTGCTATATATGTGCCAGGGGCCTTACCCCAGCCTGTGTATGCTCCTGGTTGGAGGCTCAGTCTCTAGGAACTCCCAGGGGTCTGGGTAGTTGAAACTGCTAGTCTTCCTATAGGGTCACTCTCCCCTTCTTCAACCCTTCCCCTAATTCAAACATAGGGGTCCCTGACTTCAGTCCAATGGTTGGGTGTAAGTATCTGCTTCTGTCTCAGTCAGCTGCTGGTAAGGCCTCTCGTGGGACAGTCATGCCAACTGCCATCTGCAAGCATATTATAACATCAGTAATAATGTCAGGGATTGGTGCCTGCACATGGGATAGATCCCAAGTTGGGACTATTATTGGACTGCCTTTGCTTCAGTCTCTTCTACAGTTTTGTCCCCGAAGTTCTTGTAGACAGGAATAGTACTGGGTCAGAAATTTTGACTCTGGGTTAGTAATCCTATCCCTCCAGTTGAGGCCCTGTCTATCTACTGAAGTTGAACTCTTCAAGTTCCCTCTCACAAATGTTGATCATTTTGGCCAAGGTCACCCTCATTGAGTCCTTAGAATCTCTCATCTCCTGAGCAAGAAATCTTTTAAAGAAAGAAAAAGAGAATAGTATCCAAGCAGAGGACTTGAATATGGATTTTTCAAAAGATAAAATGTGAATACATTTAAAAACACAAAGGCCAACATGATTAACAATCTGGATCATTTAAATGTCAACCATAGTTACTAGTTCATGTCTATTAAAATGGCAAAAATAAGTTTAGCATAATCAGAAGTGTTGGATAAGATGTCCACAGATGGGAACATATATCTTCTAGTTATGAACTATTTAAACTATTTTAGAGAACTATTTAAAAAGAGAGAACTATTTAAAAAGTCTTTTTCAGAATATAATTCAGAATAACAAAAGCACTAAAAAAATTGTATAAATGTATACTTTGTAAGAAACAATGCAACTATTGGGTAAGTGTGCTCAAAATCTATTTTTATTTCCTTTGTAAGACATTTTCAAAATGGTACATTTTCTTGTCATTTCTTTTTAATGAGGTTTTACAAGTTATGTGTGTGTGTGTGTGTGTGTGTGTGTGTGTGTGTGTTACATATTATGGTATGTGTGGAAATCATAGGACATCTTGAAGCAATCAGTTATTTTTTTCATTCTGTGGATCGATGGATGGAACTCAGACCATAAGATATGGTGTCAAACACTTTGAACTGCTGAGTCATTCCTACAATAATTATGATGTCATTTCTTCATGGAAAATGGATGCAATCCAAATATTGATGGTGCCATAATTGTCAATCATGCAAAAAAAATTACTACATAAAAGTATACACAGTGATTATATGCTATAGAGCCTAAAAGTGAAAACTCAAACAAATTTTACAGATATCTTTTGTATGATACCACTTTTGTCTAAATCATAACTGAAAAACATTATATAAGTAAGGATGATAAATTAGTTTTAATGTACAGTAATATGATAGAAATTACAGTTAGTTATAAACAAACAGATAAGACAAGAGATTGCCTCAAGGTTCAACAAGTGTTGAAAATTGTCTATACATTCAAATAGACATAATGTATGCACATATATCCATTGATTAGTATTTTTGATTAATATGTCATATTTTAGGCTAGAAGGAGGCAATTACTATGCTTTAAATAAAGTATATGTTTATGTTTTCAAAGAAAATGGAAATACATCATTCTGATATAATGTGTGTGATGCCCTTTTGTTTAGAGTGAAATTTTATTGGTAGTTTATTAAAAATTTGAGAAGGAAAACATTTTAAATAACCTAAACTAGTCTTGGAATAGACTTTCTGATTGATGCCCCTTGTCCTCTTGTTCTTTACTAGGGGTTCTGTCCTTATTCTACTGCAAGAATCTGTCGACTCTTATAATTGGAACTCCCTTGTAAAATCTTATGCATTATTTTAACTCTCTTGATACATCTTTATTTTATGAAAGCTCTTGCCTCAAACATAGTGGTCCCCTGAAGGTACTTAGCTGTCATTTTAGAAATCCCTGTTCTGAATTATTAAATCATTTTGCCCTAAAGAGGTAGACCAATTCCTAGGAAAGTGGCATGCGCTCTGAATCCAGAGACATCTGAACTAAGCATTGTAGATAGCTGGATATGCTACTGCCAGCACAGATAGTCTCACTGTGTTCATATGGTTTGCTATTTTCTTCATGTTACCAAGTTTGTTTGGCTGGATTAGAAAGTTTGAAATCTGCCTTGTTTAATGGAAGTTCATATCCTTGTCTATGAATGTTCAGGTTTGAATTATCCACTGATGTTCTCTCTAACTTTTCTCATCAGGTGCTGAAGGCCAAAGAGTGAAATATATAGCACAAAGACATGAATTCAAAATTCTGAAGCTTTTGTAGCATCTTAGAAATTCCCACACAAGAGGGTTGACCCAGTGCATTGAACATAGTGTTAAGGATGTTAGTGTCTTTTTACACTGTTAAATTAGAAATATTCAATGAAATTGCAATTTTCACTTTTATATAGAGTTTGTCTGTGGTCACCTTCTCCACCACCAAGATCAGTTGGAACACTCAAGCATGTTACTCCAGGGTGAGTTTGGATGAGTTTATACAAACGTTATAGATAGAACATCTCTGATTAAGTGGGTAGAATTTAAAAAACTGATTAGTAAGCAGGGTTAGAGTAGATCAGAGGCTCAGGTTGTTCTAAGTGTGAGAGGTGATGGTAAGTCTTCAGAAACAGCTGTCATAATGACAGTGCTAACTAAGAAGATGTGAAAGGATTTCACCTATCACCCACCTCCTTTTAAACATTGTTATATGTCCATTCAGATGTTGGGTCTAAGCCTATTCTCTTGAAGCCTGGGCAGATCTTGTGCCCCTCTTACAGTTGCAAAGTTAGTGTTACCATGTGATATAGTTATCAGATTATGAGAGAAAATACTTATTTCGTTTGCATCTCTCAGACTTGATAAAAATATTCTTGGAACCTCGTAGAGAATAGAGAATAGAGAATGTTTGGTTCTCAGACATCTGTATGATCCAAGAGGATACCAGACACGACTGACAAATCAATTGTGGATGAGACACCTTCAGTAGATCCTCCTGACCCTGACTGAAGTGGGTTTAAGCTGGATTGCCCCTTCGTATAAGCTGCCTAGATGGAAGGCTTGTCAGAAAAATAAGAAATTAAGTTCATATGCTTTGTCTTTTATTTCAAACAATCTTTTATTAGATATTTTCTTTATTTACATTTCAATTGATATCCTCTTTCCTGGTTTCCCTTCTGAAAAAAACCCTATTCCCTTTCCCCTCCCCCTGCTCACCAACCTATCCTCTCTCCTTTCCTGGGCCTGGCATTCCCCTACACTAGGGCATAGAGCCTTCACAGGACCAAGGGCCTCTCTTCCCATTGATGATCAACTAGGCCATCCTCTGCTACATATGCAGCTGGAGCCCTGAGTCCCACCATGTGTACTCTTTGGTTGGTGGTTTAGTCCCTGGGAGCTCTGAGGTACTAGGTAGTTCATAATGTTGTTTGTTCTAAGGGGCTGCAAACCCTTCAGTTTCTTGGGTCCTTTCTCTAGCTCCTTCATTGGGGACCCTATGCTCAGTCCAATGGATGGCTGTGAACATCAACTTCTGTATTAATCAGGCACTGTCAGCGCCTCTCAGGAGACAGCTATATCAGGCTCCTGTCAGCCAGCACTTGCCTGCATCCACAATAGTGTCTGGGTTTGGTGATTGTATATGGGAAGGACTCCCAGGTGAGGCAGTCTCTGGACTGTCCTAACTTCAGTCTCTGCTACATACTTTGTCTCTGCAAATCCTTCCATGGTTATTTTGTTCCCCCTTCTAAGAAGGATTGAAGTATCCACATTTTGTTCTTCCTTATTCTTGAGTTTCTTGTGGCTTGTGAATTGTATCTTGGGTATTCTGAGCTTCTGGGCTAATATCCACTCAGCCACTCTAGAAATCAGTTTGGCGGTTCCTCAGGAAATTGGACATAGTACTACCTGAGGAACCAGCTATATCACTCCTGAGCATATAACTAGAAGATGCTCCAACATGTAATAAGGACACATGCTCCCCTATGTTCATAGCAGCCTTATTTATAATAGCCAGAAGCTGGAAAGAACCCAGATGTCCAACAGATGTATCCAACAGAGGAATGGATACAGAAAATGTGGTACATTTACACAATGGAGTAATACTCAGCTATTAAAAACAATGAATTTATGGAATTCTTAGGGAAATGGATGGATGTGGAGAATATCATCCTGAGTGAGGGAACCCAATCACAAAAGAACACACATGGTATGCACTCTCTGATAAGTGGATATTAGCCCAGAAGATCAGAATACACAAGTACAATCCACAAACCACAGGAAACTCAAGAAGAAGGAAGACCAAAATATGAATACTTCATTCCTTCTTAGAAGGGGTAACAAAATACCCATGGAAGGAGTTGCAGAGTCAAACAATTTTTGAGACAGGGACTTCTTGTAATATGAAGTCTAAGTTGACCTGTGATTGGTTGTTCTCCCGCCTCAGCCTCCGGTTGCTGGGGTCATGAGACTGTACCACAGCATCAGAATTTACTGAATAGTTTCTAATGAAGAAATACATCCCCAGAGAAGTTTACAAATCATGGTGGTGTAGATGAACATAGATTGACAATGAAGTGGTTTCAAAGAATCAACACAAGATAAAGAGAGAAGCATAAAAAGCCCTATATTTGATAGACTTTATGGAACTCTGCAGTAAAGGTTTCTTTATGCTCCTCAAAGTCAAAGTTCCATGGACTACTGGAAAAAGAAAACAAAAAGCTTTGAATTAGGCAATTCATAAAGTAATTAGGTTACGTCTTTATGCTTTAATGAAGTTTTGTGGGCAAGTCCATATACTACATTATTTAAAGTAATGTTCACCAGTACAAATGAGGCTTCTAGAACTTATTGGAAAGAAAAATTGCAGTAATAATTGAGTCATAAGAAAATCCTCTCAAGTACTGAAAACTAAACCTATTGAAATTACTGAATACAATTACTTACTACCAGCCATTGTAGTTTATTAAAATATGCAAATACACAGTTATGAAAATAAAATGAAAAATAAATATTTTTTAAAAACTGAATGAAATATACTTCCCATACAAACATAGCACTGACTATGACTATAGATTCCTTTTATAAACTATTGATCAATTTCACACACACGCACATAAACACACACACACACACAGGGGGGCAGAGAATTTAATTGAAGAATATATTTTATTTGCCAGGGAGCATAATATCCTAATTTAAAAGATGAATAATATCTTTAGGCATTTTAGAAAAAAAATTGAGAGATATCTCATAATCTGTACAACATGGCTCAAAAATGGAGTTATATGAGGAGAATTTTAATTGTTTGTCAGGAAACTCCAGGTAAACAAGACAAGAAAATTCTTTTGACCCATTTCTTCAAAATATGAAATTGTTCTTGGAAAGTATTTTTCTAATCCTCCCAGGTTTAGCAGATAAGTGAGTTTACTTCAGATAACTGATTATTACTTGTTGGCATTATTCAATTAAGTGTTTAAACTATCCTTTATATTCTCCTACAGAAAACCAAGCTTTTTACCTCTGTAGCTTGTCCTTGTGATAATACACTTTTCTCGTGATTGGTTTTAACTCTCAGTGCTGCAGGATGTTTGATAACACTGTGAACCTGAAGATTGTGTCATTTATGAAAACTCAAAACAAAAACAAACGTGTTTGTAGTTGTGATATGGATTAGCCCTCTGGCTGAGATACATACACATCCTTACTACATAGCTTTAATCCCAAACAATGAAGATAAAGCTAGTTTGTAGAAGAGAGCACACCTGTTTGAAAGTGATTCCTAATTGAGTGACAGACAAAGTGAAAAATCAGAGAAAGATTTGATAGAATAGGATATGCTCAACTCTCATGAAAAGAGAGAGGAAAGGAATCTACTTATGGGCAGTGCAGAGAGAGAGAGGAGGCAGTTTTACCTGGAGAGATTTACAGAGATATTTTAAAGAGAAAACAACTAGACATAGGTGAAGATAGAATAAGCCAAAGAATGAGAAAGAGTTAGAAGATTAGAACATATAGGCCAAGCAGAGCAACTCAGGAGAAGCCTAGAGATGGCATATTGAATCAGCATGGAGAGGAGTTTTGAGCTAGACCAACTGAGTTGAACCAACCTGCCAGAGTTCAGAAAGATCTAGGAATGTGTTAGTTTATTTAGCAGTGAGCCTCAGACATAAAACATTTTATGATTATATTAGATTGTACAGAGGCTAGACACTTTCAGGACTAGGTTGAGGTTAGCTAATAGAGGTAGTAAGCATCTAAGACAATAATTACTACAGGAGAATAAAAGGTACTTTTCTACCCTTAGAGTATAAATTGATGCTCTGAATAAAGTTGCCTATTGCATGAAACTTGAGTCTGTCTCATTTATTGGCTCCATTCTCCCAGGATCCACCACTAACAGTAATCTACTTCTTTATTTATTTGCTTTAAGAGACACAATTTTATAATATGCCCTTGAGGCCATCTTTAGTAAGTATAACTCCCTACAAGTTTCTTATTTTGAGGGAATTCCAAGGACACACATTGATTGCTTCATGAGAATTCCACAACTCTACACCTATGAATCATATGATGAAAGATCTGTAGATCTATCTACTTATCAATGGATCAATCGATGTATCTATCATTTATTATCTATCCTTCTATCTGCCTGTATCACCTATGTATTTATCTGTTCATCTACAATTTCCCATCATTGTAAATTCAAATTGCAATAAAATCATATTCCACTAAAAATATTCTTCATTTCAAAACCAAGAAGGGAAATGCCAATATATGATACAAGAAGAAAAGTTATAAGTATTTAAAACTGAGCTAAATACATAGTCACACTAAACAATGTATAAACCAAGCAGAGAATAACGTATTAAACCTGTACCACACTCATGGGTGCACTTTATTTCCTTTAAATTTTTGTTAACTGAAGTCAACAAAAGTTTAATTATTTTTGTTGCTTGTTTTCAAAATCAAATGCATTAAAACATAGTTTATATTTTTTATGCACTTTCCCAAAGCTTAAGGTGGCTTATTTATTTGAGAAATATTAAAGGGACACAAACAAATCCCCAAAGTGGTGCTAATTTTTTAATTAAATATACATAAATAAACCTACATAATTCTGGGAGCAAACTAATTCTTAGAAACGCACGGAATTCATTATGAGCCATTAACAAAGCATTCAGTAATTACCAGCAGCATGGACAAATCATGAAGCAAACTGACATCTCTTGTTTGTTTTAGAATGATTAAGTTTACCTAGATTTGGGGAATTCAGATGCTGTTGGCAGAATATGCTTTACAGAATAATTTCAAATTTCTTGCTTTCCTTGTAGAAATAAAAAAAAAAAAACATGCTAAAGTTTTAACATAGAGCACTTTGAATAGAAAGCTTGACAGAAATACCATTAAGACTTAAAGCCACCGTATCATCTACTTAGTAATTCCACCCTTTTGCTACTTAAATTATTAAGTTCCTTTCATGGCCTTACCTAATACTACATTTTGTTCTATAGAGAATATTATACAAGAAAACTTAA
The DNA here is from genome assembly GCF_008632895.1 of Mastomys coucha. NCBI lineage: Eukaryota > Metazoa > Chordata > Mammalia > Rodentia > Muridae > Mastomys > Mastomys coucha. The sequence goes on from NW_022196913.1 coordinate 5,080,312, forward strand.
AGTTAATTCATAATGACAGCTCTATTTAATATCTACAACGAATAGATCATCTCAGTCACTCTGACTAACTTCAAGTCCATAAGATAAATTATCCTTCCTTATCTTTACAGATGAGGTGGCAAAATAATTTTTATTTGTCATCACTTGAACACAGTAGAACTATGGCCTAAACTTGTCTACCTTGTTTCTATAAATAACATTATTTTTGAACATGTCTGTGCCCATTCTTTACACATTGCACATGGCCCTTTCCATTATGGCAGAAGTGAATGTCTATATCTGATTGTATTAGTCTCTCAGAGGAAATATATTTACTTCCTAGATCTTGAGAATGGACACTATGTCCTGCTCTGAGATTCTCATGGGAACTGCCTTTCAAATCCAGCATTCTTTCCAGCTAAAATATGGTCTTCCATGCACCATGATACATTTCTAAAGACAAAAATGCTGAAGACAATATCAACACTGAACTTGCTCTTAAGAAATAATAACAATAAAGGACAATTTAGTTTAATACATTGCAATGGAATTCAGTCTTTGGGATCTATTTACAACCATGAGTGCAAAGTAAATGTATAAATTTCCATGTACTCAGATGCATCACTTGAAAAATAAGAAGAAAAAAATGTGTTTTTTTTTCCTGCAAACAGTGCTCTGAGGCAAACATTCTCTATCCAAGGCTATCATTTATTATTCTGTAATTCTGATTCCCAGGGTACACCTGTGGTAAATCTTATCCAATTAGCTGGAAATGATTTAGAGTGGTTTATAATACAGTTTTCAAGGGATGATGTAGATAAATGAGGACTAAATATATAAAACCCTCATTTATATGACCCATAGTAGTTCATTTTGAGCCATTATTAAACATACTACACAATAATTCAATTCAGTACACACTCCCCCTGATTTTCTGAAGCCCCTTTTGTGGGTAGTAGTAATTCATATTTGCATAGGTATTGATTTAATTTAGAGTCACTTTGACATGTATAGATTCTTTTCATTTAATCATATATATAAACATGCATAATATACAAATAAGAATGGCATATTTACTCTAATTGAAAATTACTAAGGAAGTATCATATGCAAATTACTATGGTAAGCGCTAGGCATGGAATGCTTATATTCTTGAGTCAAAACTGATTATAAAACACTCTTAAGTGCTAGTTACACGAAAAGTTTTATAACTAAGGTAATGACAGCCTATGACAGACACATTTTGAACACATGTATTCAGACTTAGACAAGTGGATAGGATAGGATCATGTTGTTCCTGGGTGCTGAAGGGATGCAGGGACCTGGGCAGGAACAGTTGTCCAGCTTTCTGGTGCAGTGCAGAATGCCTAGCGGTATCCCTGACTTCTCCCACTCGGTGCAGGACCTTCCTTTCACAAGTAAACACGCTGCACATGAATGGATCCAATTAAGCAAGGTTAAAAGCCAATCTAGGTTATGAAAATGGATGAGATGCTGCCACTGGTCATGCAAATATGAACAACACAGATGATGGCATGACAGAGAGAGGGCATAATTTTGAGGGGGTATACAGAGAAGTTTAAAGAATGACCATGGGCTACAGGAGGCTCTGCCAGCTTCACTGGAAAGAAGAACCCCAAGGGGAACCTGTTAGAAGCTCGACATGCTACTACTTGTGGTGCTTTTGGCTGGAACTGATGGAGACAATGGAACATTGTAAGAATACGAATTAAAGTGAGAGAAATTCAATTTGTGATAAGTTGTCACTGCAAATGTTAAATGACAATATGTAGATGAGTCAGATTCACCCAGATTGGTGACTGGCATAAGCTATGGTTTCTTGGCATAAACAGGAAGAATGGAAGAATGTTTTGGTTCTGAAGCTCACTGAGCAAGGATATATCTCTCATTTTTCCTCTAGAAGCAATAGCCTATAAGATACTTCTGCAAATCTGCAAATCCTTTAATATTACACCATTTTCAATATCCAGCAAGGTTTTTTTGTAGGCCTCAGTTCCTAGATCGATTTTATTGATTTTGTAATTTTAAAAGTGTAACCTACAACTGTCAAAATGATTGTGTTTCTGAAGAAAATTCTAATGCACAGAGTTATTTGCAAAAACATATCCTGTTCATAATTTGTATATGGCGAAGTTTCTGTTTTGAAATGGCAGGGGAGGAGAGAGTTGTCCGAATGGGCTATAGGCATGGTGTGCTGTCCCCTAGGTCATTTGCCACATGTTTTCAATAATTTGTTTCTCTGTCACTACCTAGCTTCCCAGGACTGCCTGTGGTATACATTCTTTGCTCATGGTTATAGGACCTTTGATTGAAATTAACAAATTGATGACTCTGGAAATGTGTGGACATATTGGATATAACACTAGAAATTAACTACTAAGTTCCCATGATTTCAATTCTTTAATATTTCCCTAAATATTCATATAAAATTTATTCTTAAATGCTAGAGATAACACTTTTATATGGAGGAAAGAGCAAAAACTTATTCTCTGAACATATTGGCTGCAGTAAGTAGATGGTATGTAGTTATAAATGAATAGGTATGTGCATGTGGGTGTGGATGCAGGAATGTGTGGCACTCATAAGCTGACACCAGGTATCTTCTTCTATTGCTCTCCCTCTTTTTTAAGAGTCAGTGTCCCTCAGCATCACTCACCAGTTCAGCTAGTCTATCAGGCCAGTGCACACCAGGAACACACTTGTTCCACTGCCACAGTGGTTACAGATGCACAGTGCTGTGTCTAGCTAGTATATGAGTACTGAGCAGCAAGTCCTAGACTATGCTCAAGTGTGGCAGCACATTACTAACTGAGCTACCTTCCCAGACCCACTTAACTACAGGGTGCGAATGAATCTTCCTTCGACATCTTGTTCAACATTCATTAGTAGTGAGTGGATGAGCAAAGCAAGCTACAGGTTTAAGTATGTTCTCCAGCCCCACACACCTATTTTACCAAGCGAAAGACACTGATCAAATTATAATTATTTTACATTGCCTGTAGTTGTTTAAAACTCTCCAATGAAGACACTAGGCAATTTGTCTTTAAATTATGACCTAGTAGAATTTAGTTAACATTTGTAGTCTAATTGGATATACATATTCTAAGGCAGCAATGGTATTTTAATTAGCATGCTGGCTATTAGAAATGATTTTTTAATTGTCTAAATTTGCTGATGTTAAATATATGCAGATTGCAAGTAGCTACTTATTGGAGGATTTTGTCTCATAGCTTGTACCAGAATATTAGTTGGATTTGAGGCTGCCTACAAAGAATTCCCTTCGGCTACTATTCTAGTCTTAGTGTGAATAAATGTATGTGCTTGTGGAAGAACCAGTCTGAAAGTATTTAAACTATATATTCTATAACAAGGATGTTAGAAAAGTGAACTGATGCCTCATTTAACTGACTCTAAAATGTACCTTTAAAAATATCATAATGGGATCTGGTGAGAAGGCTCAGTGATTAAGAGCACTGGTTGATCTTATAGAGGGCTGAGGTTCGGTTTCTATCACCCACATGGCAGCTCACAACCATCTGTTGCTTCAATTAAAGAGCATCTGTTGCCTTTTAAGGGCCTCTGTGGGCACAAGTCATGCATATGTTGTATATACCTTCATACAGACAAAGCATAACACAAAAAGCAAAATAAATATTCAAAGTGTAATAAATAAAAAAATATTCAACCATTTCTGAAATTAGAATGATTTAGAAAATATTTCTTGGCTAAAAATTGGCCAGAAAATATGTTTTGTTACCAAGATATTCTCATAAGATTTTTAAAATGCTCACGGTTTAGCTTGCTTTCGAAGGCAGTGGTTCTGAAGCTAGAGATTCTACAGGCTCTTTCAAAGAATGTTGGTTGCCTCGGAGATTTTGATAGATCTGAGACTCCTATTTATACTGAGAGGAATAGTTAGAATTCAATAATGAAATTTGTGTTTCTGAGTTCTACCTAAATTTAAAAGAGCTAAATTTTAAGTGTCAAGATGTTTGGGGTATATTTTATTAACCTTATCTTATATTTCACATTTAATGCATATTGATGAATTTTATATAACTGTTTCCTTAAAAATTCAGGTTTCAATTAGATGGGACAATAAGAAATCACACAAAAAATGAAAATGGTAAGAAATGTTTTATTTTGTGGTTTTTTTGTTGTTGTTGTTTTGTTTTTATCTTTGGTAGCCATGACAGTGAATCTTAATTGTCAAATTGACTAGATCTAAGTTTAAAGGCCCTGTCTCCCTTATGTTCCTTTGTTGAGGTGCTTTAGCACAGCAACAAGAAAATAATTCAAGTTAACAGCACATTAGTCTTGCATGTAATAGTTTTAGAAGGGTAACGCCTCATAATTTATAATATATGGTTATTTTAAATGTAGATATATCAGGTTGACTTCTCAGCGCACTTCAGTACAATACACCTGCTTCTTAAGATATAATAAACAGAGAAATCTCACCCATGAAAACTTCAGAACTCAATTTCTAAGGAGACATTCTTAAATCTTAGTTCAAATTGTGCCCTCATTCCAACCCCCCGGGCCAACTGCTTATGGAGTTCAAATGACAGCAATAATTCTTCCTGGTGAGCAAGCAAATTAACTGTAATAATGACCCCAGATCATACTGATTGGTGAGACAATTTTTTCAAATTACTTTACGCTGTGAATTCAAACATAACATCCATCTACAGGGCCATAGGTTCAAATGTGAAATTTGCTCAAGAGCAGAAAAGTATTACATACTTAAAAAATAAAATAAATAAATAAATAAATACAATATAGGAAACAAAGTTAATCATAAGCCAATGAAGCCAATCCAAAGCAGCTGCCCCATACCTGATGCCTTCTCATCACTCACTTGTGAACCCCCAGGATGAATCACTGGGTCAGGGAATAATATGTAAATGTCCTTAGGATGGATGCCCTTTGGCCTATCTATAAAAGAAAACTTTTGTGAGCACATGTTTTGTTTAGAAAACCTGATTATCTTTCTGCTTTTTTATTTCTTCTTGACTCTTGAGTTATTTAGATAATATACAGTTTAGGGTGATTGAAAAACTAAAGCACAAATTTATAGGTGAAAAGAAAATAAATATTCCAATATTTAATGTGAACCTGATTGATACTAAATGGACACAGTCCTAAAGCCTTTTTGTGAATGTTACCATATTTTAAAGAAGACAGAGTACTTCAAGACTTTAAAACATTATTATCAGATGTGGGAAAGTATGAGCTTGGTTAATGTGATAATGATAATGATGTGTGTGCATAAATATGTGTGTATGTGTGAGTGACTCTGTGTGTGTCCCTGTGTGTACATGAGTATATACATACATGCGTGCCTACGTGCATGTATGTGAACATGTGTGCATGCCTCTGTGTGTATGCATATGTTTCTGTTTGTGCATGTGTATTTGCATGTGTGTGAATGTATGTGTATGTGTACCTGTGCGTGTATACATGGATATGGATAAGTCTGCCAGAGAACATGTGTAGAGGCCTGAAGATGATTTTGTGGTGTTTGCTCTTGCATTCTATTTTTTGAGGGTTCTGAACTTGTATAGAAATTCAGGTTAACTTGTGTGGCAAATGCTTTTGCTACTACACCATGTAGGTTTCCCTTTGCTTGGTTGGTTGATCAGTTTTGTTATTTGTTTTTTTGTTTGCTTGCTTTTATTTTTGTTTTTTGTTTTGTTTTCTCTTTCTTGTAGTTTTTTTTTTGTTTTTATTTTTTGTTAAGAAATTTTAAAGGCATTAGAAGTCACTGAGGACTGAAGATGCATGCTCAAATTAAATCTGATGTCGAAGTATGGATCCCTGCATGTCAGACTGTTTAACCTTCACATTTCATGAACATTTTAATACAAGAAAATTACAGAAATAACTTTATAAACGTTATTTGTTAAAATATCCTTTATCTGTAATGTAATCGACTATTTCTGTAAATTTAATGTTCCTTTAGTATAAAATAATGCTTAGCATTAGAATATCACTATCCTTCCTGGCTGCATGGACCATGGAAGGCAAGTTCAGAGAAGACACATTCAGGCTTATTAGGATGTTAAAATAACCTCTGACAGTCACAGAAAAAAAGATAAACTTTATGAAGTTGGCCATGGAGAAGCACTATCTTTATCAAACTAAATGTGTCTCTGCATATAGTTTGCCCACTTCTCTGCCCTATAGATCCTACCTAAGCCTTGTCTATTCATTTCTCATCCCAAAATGTCCTCAACAACAACAACAACAACAGGCAGGAGAAAAAAGCAGTGCAACCATTAACTAAGTATTTTATTCTGTAGGATTCATTTACTTCTTATAGTAAGTAGATTATGGTCTAACAAATAAACACTTGGCTCACTCAAAAAAGACTGCAAGAACTATGAAGCAAATGAGAAGTTCAGATGTAATGAAAGGAATCAGGCCCAAAGGGGGAGCGAAAGAATATTGCATATTTGAACTGATTTGACTCCCACCAACACAAGTCAACTAATAACTTACCTACAGACATATTAAGTTCAAAAATGTTTCTTATTAGGTTACTATGGACAGGGAAACACATTTCTGTAAGCCTTAAAGGCTTCTTAAGCAAGATTAGAAAATCTTCTATACAATGTAAGGGGACTGGATTTGTACCAAGAAGTGCAGTTTGGGTTGCAGTGCTAGGGACCTATCCATTTGTGGTTTTGAGTGTTTTTTAAGGGCAAATAGTCATTTGGAAAATTGTTCTTGTCCCAGTAGACATTCTATCAGACATGTGTGAGAGATTGAAGGTTGATTCTCACATAGGTAGGTTTTGGTTTTTACTTTCTCTACTAGTTTGAAAATTTGCAAAAAATAAAATCCACATAGTTAATAACTGAGCACTTAACAATAATCAGGATGAACAATAGACTGTGTGTTATAATGCTATAATCAGTAATGAATAAATAACTCAGGTTAACTCTACTGCACTATAGGCAGATACCATGAAAATTCTGTGGGTCATAAACCAATATAAAGGCACTCTAAGATGTTTATAACCTAGAAGACAGCTAACGGCAATGGAAGAACAATGTAGTGGCCTCTTGCAATTGTTAGTCATTGATTTAGTGTTTTATAACTGAAGTTAGGTTTCTTACAATTAGGAGACTATAACTGGTGTAATCATCATTTACTGTGATTGTCAGGTGTAGTTCATTGAATTTTTGTTTTGTGTACAATGAGCTATGATAAGAAATGCAACCAATCAAATGGACAATGAGAGGCTATGAATTACACAGGCACATGACTTGAGAAGCCATCTAGGAATTGCTATTAGAAGTAAGTGGGTTTCCTGGAGATGGTCCACTGTTTTTCATGGCCATGATGTGTGTACTCTGGTGAGTCACTGCCCTAGAAATTTCATCCCCAGATTGCTTATCACTGCTGATATGCCTTTCCTGCCACTATTGTATAGCCTACTGATTACTGGGCATCAGTCCATTCTATTAGGCAAATTTCCTGCAGGTCAACATGAAGATGAACTTTCATGAATTAATATCTTCAAGTGAATTAATGACTTGATAGAATTACTGATTTGATTCAAATAAGTATAAGAAGAAAGTTTAAGGAGATGGTTTTAGTGATTTTGCCAGAGAGATATAATAAAGTCAGAATCAAAAATAGAATATGCCCCTTACTCATACAATGGTAAGTAAAGCCTGTTTTATAAGGAATATAATGAACTTTCATAAATTGCACTGATAAATAGGTTTGGGACAGATTTGTGAACAAGGAAAACTATTCATTCTATGTCAGGTCCAAGGATGAAGCCATAGGTGTGCAGTATGAGAAAGCAGGGCCATGTGAAACTATTGCTTTGAACATGTAGAACATATAGAACATATATAGCTTATAGAATAAAACACTCCTTTGAATTAACTATCAATATCTATCAATAATTCCCTTTGGTATAACATTTTATCTAATAGGTAATTTTACAAAGAACTTTTGTCTAAGAAGGTATAAAATGGCTGAAAGAAAAAATAAAAAGTGTGGGTATTGGGACTATGCTCCATCCACCAAATGTATATCCATATATGTCTGTATTTCTATATGTATGTACATACATACACATGTAGGTATATGTGGATGTATATAAGTATGCATGTGCACGAGTAAAATTGATGAAACCTGTGGTTGTGCCTGACCAGAGTGAGAGAACCTGACTCTCTCTCTCTCCTCTCTCCTCTCTCTCTCTCTCTCTCTCTCTCTCTCTCTCTCTCATTTCTCACTCTCTGTCTCTGTCTCTCTCTGTCTCTCTCTCTCTTTTCATTTTTTTTTTTGTTTTCTTTTCTCTCTGGCTCATAAGGAGTTAAGGAACTTCAAGGAAGGGCTCTTGAGCCAAAGCAAAAATAGTCCAAGTAACTAAGCCTTATTTTCTTAATCCCTTGATGCTAATCAGCAGGAGTTGAATTAACAGGAGCCACCAGCTTTTAGCCCAAAATAGCAAGAGTTACATTGCTAGAAGCCAGTAACTTTTGGCCTTGGAATAACAATAAAGTGTTAAATTGCCAAAAGTCAGCACCCTTTGGCCCCCATCTCTGACTCCATACCCCCCTTTTCTGCTACCTTCCTTGGGAAACTGGATGCTGGTCTAGCAAGGCATTCTTTCAGGAAACTGTAGAGTTCATAAATACTTTTAGCAGAGTGGCAGGTAACATTAACATACCAGTGTCAGTAGCCTTACTCTATATCAAAGGCAAATAGACTGAAAAAGGAATCAGGGAAGTAATTCCACTCACAATAGCCTGAAAAAGAATACCATTTCGGTTAGTAAGCTTAATCAAGAAGGAGAAAAACCCATACAATGAAAACTTTTAAATAGGAGAGAAAAGAGCTGGAGAAATGACCCAATGGGTAACAGCTGTTCAGTTTCTAGTAATGAAGTCTGACAACTTGCAACTACCTGATACTCCAGCTTCTGGGATGCTCATTGCCTCTGGAGTCCATGAGCACCTCTACTCAAGTGTGTATATCCCATCCCTACATAAACACATAGAAAAAGCTAAAAATAATAAACATAAACTTTTAAAACCCTTAGTAAGGATAATCAAGAAGATAACAGAAAATGGAATAAGTGCTGAATCACATGGATTGACAGGATTATTATTGTGAAAATGGCTATGACACCAAAAGCAATCTAAAAAGTCAATGAAAACCCAGTCAAAATTCCAATTCAATTTGTCACAGAAATTGATTTAAAATGTCTTAAAATTCATATGAGGTAAAAGACCTCAGGTAGCCAAAACAGTTCAGAATAGTCAAAAAACCCTCTGGAAATATCATCTTTTTCCAGATTTTAAGTTATCTTATAGACATAGAAATAAAAACAGCATGCATGTGATAGTGCTTCATATCCCTGTTCACCTACCAATCAAAAGTTCCTGGTCATCACTCAACAGATCTTCCAGGAGATAGGATTATGTGGAATTGTTAAAAGAAAAGATGCTGTCTTAGTCAGGGTTTCGATTCCTGCACAAACATCATGACCAAGAAGCAAGTTGGGGAGGAAAGGGTTTATTTAGCTTACTTCCACATTGCTGTTGATCACCAGAGGAAGTCAGGACTGGAACTCAAGCAGGTCAGGAAGCAGGAGCTGATGCAGAGGCCATGGAGAGATGTTCCTTACTGGCTTGCTTCTCCTGGCTTGCTCAGCCTGCTCTCTTATAGAACCCAAGACTTTCAGCCCAGAGATGGCACCACCCACAAGGGGCCCTACCCCCTTGATCACTGAGAAAATGCCCCACAGCTGGACTTCATGGAGGCACTTCCCCAACTGAAACTCCCTTCTCTGTGATAACTCCAGCCTGTGTCAAGTTGACACACAAAACCAGCCAGTACAGATGCCTGTTATAAATATCCATTAATGAGTGTCAATTCTTGTCCAGGTCATGGTGTCAAAAGGGAATTTGTTTAATCTACTTTAATATTAGCTTGAGTACAGTATTATCCATCATTCATGAGTGGTTACTAACAGTGGGTCAAAAAGTTTTTCTGGCATTTTCTTATTATTCTCCACAAACACATAGCTAAATATTTTCATTGCTCTTAAGTAGAACTAAGGTATTTAAGTTTTTGCTTTTAAGATTTACAAGTGAATGCATTTATACCCAGTAACTAATTCAAATCATATTTTTTAACTATCAGAAGTATGCCAATAAAATGTGAATGAAGATGGACGCTGTTCTTGATAGATGGCAAGCACAAATTATTTTATTTTATGAACGTAAAAAAGATTTGATGCTAGAATAATAAATATATTGAAAACAACAGAAATTTTAATATTGTACAATGATGATTTACTTTAAAACAAACAAAAATAAAATCAACTTAGAAAAGTCAACTTTTGATTTTAAGAACCCAGTTAAATTCTGAGATACATCTTCTCAAAACAACTTTAAATAATAAAAATATATAATAATCTGATCATGTTCCCCTCTTCCCCTCCCTACCCCCTTTCCAACCAGATCCCTCCCTCCCTCCTTCCTGACCTCCTGTGATTCCTTTCTTCTCCCTCCCATTAGGGGGGTGGGACAGGACTGAAGCCCTGAGGGACCAGCAGAAAGAATGGAAACAGGCAACCTTGGAAGGTAGAAATTGGGGGAGGGGAACCCTCTAGACTGTGCCAGAGACTTGGGAGGTAAGAGACTCTTAGGACTCAAAGGAAGGGACATTAGATGAAATGCCCTACTGTGGAGGGAGGGAACATGTAGAGTCTACCTCCAATAAAAAGAAAAGGCATCAAGTGGAGAGATGGGGTTGCCAGCCCACAGTCAAAAACTCTGACCCAGAATTATTCCTGTCTGAAAGAACTGCAGGGGCAAAAATAGAAAAGAGCTTGAGAAAAACGAGGTCCAGTGATAGGCCCAAACTGAGAGCTAGCTCAGGGGGAGGCACCAAGGCCTGACACTATTATTGATGGTATGGTGTGCTTACAAACAGGGGCCTATCATGACTGCCCCCTTGAAAGACCCAACAAGCAGCTGAGTCAGATGCAGATATTTACACCCAACCGATCAATAGACTCTGCTGAGCCCTGGGGTTGAATTAGGAAAAAGCTGGAAGAAGCAGATGAAGAGGGCAGCCCTATAAGAAGACCAGCAGTCTCAATTAATTTGGACCTCTGAGATTTCTCACTGAGCCACCAACCAGACAGCATACACCAGCTGATATGAGGCTTTCAATACATAATCAGCAGAGGACTACCAGGTCTGGACTCAGTCAGAGAAGATGCACCTAACCCTCAAGAGATTTGTAGCCCCAGGGAATAGGGAGGTCTGGCAGGGTGAGATCATTCTCTTAGAGGCAGGGGTTGGGACAGGAGGTATGGGATGTGGAACAGTCACCACAGTGTGTACCAGGAGGGGATAAAGTCTGGACTGTAAAAAAAGATTAAAGAATACATAAATTAAAAAAAAATACAAGAAAGAAAAAATACACACACTAAGAAAAAAAGACAAAAAGATATAAGAATAAAGTCAATAATATCAATGATGATATTTTTGACATCTTTAGTTAATTACTTAAATTATACTGTTACCAAAAAGACATTTGTCATTTTCTTTTTTACTTTTTTTTTTTTGCAATTTTATGTGTATACAGTATATTATTAATCTCTATTTAAATATTTTTTCTTTTTTTATTATTGGCTATTTTATTTATTTACATTTCAAATGTTATCCCCCTTCCCCGTTTCCCCTCCCCAAGCCCCTTATCATATACCTCCTGCTTCTACAAGGGAGCTCCCCCACCTACCCATCTTCTAACTCCTGCCTCACCACCCTAGCATTTCTCTACATTGGGGCATGGAGTCTCCACAGGACTAAGGGTCTCCCCTGCCATTGATGCCAGATAAGGCAATCCTCTGCTACATAAGCAGTCTGAGCTGTGGGATCCTCCATGTGTACTCTTTGGTTGGTCCCTGGGAGCTCTGGGGTATCTGGTTGGTTGATATTGTTGTTCATCCTTCAGCCCCTTTAGTCCTTCCCCTAAATTGGGGTCCCTGTGCTCAGTCTGTTGGTTGGATTCAGGCACAGCATTTGTATTGGTGAGGCTCTGGCAGAGCCTTTCCGGGGACTGCCATACCAACCACCTGTTAGCAAGTGCTTCTTGGCAACAGCAATAGTGTCTGAGTTTGGTGTCAACAGATGGGATGGTTCCCTATGTGGGGCAGTCTCTGGATGGCCTTTCCTTCAGTCTTGGCTCCCCTTTTTGTCCCTGCATTTCCTTTAGACGGGAACAATTCTGTGTTAATATATTTGAGATGAGTGGGTGGTCCCATCCCTCAACTGGATGTGGTCTCTACAGGTTCTCTCTCCCTTATGTTGGGTATTTCAGCTAATGTCATCAGCATTGGGTCTTGGGATCCTCTTGCTTTCCTGGCATCTGGGACTTTCTAATAGCTAACCCAGTTTCCCATCCCCCCATTGCTACACACCTCTGTTCAATTTCCTAACCCTGTGTACTTCTTCCCCTATTTCCTCACATACCTCATCCTGCCCTCCTTTTTCTCCCCTTGCCCTTCCTCACTTCCTTCCAAGTCCCTCCCACTCTTTGTCTCCTGTGAGTGTTTTGTTTCTCCTTCTAAGAAGGACTGAAGCATCCACATTTTGGTCTTCCTTCTTCTTGAGCTTCATATGGACTGTGGATTGTATCTTGGGTATTCCAAACTTTTTTCCTAATGTCCATTTACTAGTGTGTACATACCATGTGTGTTCTTTTGTGACTGGATTACCTCACTCAGGATGATATATTCTAGTTCCATCCATTTGCCTTTCAATTTCATATAGTTATTGTTTTTAATAATAATAAAGGCAATAATAATATCAATGATAATAATTCTTTTTGACATCTTTAATTAATTATGTTGGTGCTGAAAAGACATTTGATGATATTTTTATATTTTTTTGCAATCATATGGCTATAGTATATTATTAATTGCTATTTAAATCTTTTGACTCATGTTAATCCCAGATATCCCCACTTATACTTTAATTTTTTTTTTATCCACTGAGTTTCATCACTTTCTGAACTCCACCAGTTTAGTTCATGTACCTCGGGAATAATTTTGTCTGGCATGTGTCAGCTATACTTAGAGAATCACTGAGTTAAACATTAAACCTAATTTGATCCTTCAAAAAAGATTGAAATAAAAACCAATCTTCTAAAGAGAAATCAAAATAACATGTGGAATGGGAGATACAGAACAGGGGTGAAAAGGGTAAAGTAAAAAACCAGTCATTGTAACCTCCCATGAGCATATTAACGTTGGGAGTTAAAACTTGTCCTGTAGTGTCATGAGTGTCATGGAGCCTTAACCTGATACAATGGGAGAAAGGCTATCAACTTCTACCCTATACTCAGCAAACATGTCTTTATTCAGGGAATAAAAAGCCAAATTTTATATAGGTTGAATTTCCTGAGCCAGTTTTCTATAAATAACCCACTGATGTCAACTGAATTACAGTTTTCTCCAGTTTCAGAAGCTGTAGGCAAACCCAGAAGCCTATTAAAAAGCCTATGACAAGCTTTGGGAACCTAATTACAGCAGCTCATCACCAGCAAGACACCAGAAGCCCAGAGCTAGCAGGAGTAGGGAAAACAGGATCTGACTTTACTCTTGGATGTTTGTGCAATTTAAAGAACTTAAAACAAAAATGAAAATCTGTTTACTGGATTAGTCAAGAACAGTTTGATTTCCTGACTTAGTAAAAAGGTAAATGTGCTACTTTGATAACTTATGAGACTAGAAACATTTATCAAAAATTTTACAGAATGCTTTTGGAATAGAGGACATTCTTTCTACCTTTGGAAGAGTTTTTGGTAACATTCATATACTACATTTGATGCTTAAGTCATCACAAAGCTCGTTTTTCTCTACCTTCATTTTATCTGTGTGCACAGAGCCTCTTCTTCCATTTGATCACAGTGGGATACCTGGATTTATGCAGTCTCCTCTTTTGATTATCAGGTGGGTATCACCATTTGTAGGGCCTGTGACTCAATATTTGCTTGGGTTATGCTGAATCACCCACTACTTGATGGTGTCTACAGAAAGCATAGGCTTTCTGACTGTCTATATCTGAAACATTCTTGGGCATAGATCTTGTGAGCTACCGGGCATGCTTAGGCTTCTGGTAAAGAGTTAGACTACACTGGATTCTCCATACCTTCCTAACAGTCACTTGCCATTTAAAGTACAAAGTGCCACAGTTAGAGCATGCAGGCCAGTACACTGCATTCCAGCTCTTCCCTCTCCCTTACCCCAGTGTTTAAAATCCTGAAGCAAGGCTTAAAACCTTGCTGCAGAATCTGTCTAAGATGTGACCTGGCCATAAACTTCCTTTGCAGGATTCCACTCCTCATGGTCCAGCTTTTCCTGCCTTCCCCCCCCACCCCACAGGTTTTCCTTTGTAAGTCACCTGTTGTAAGTTTAGTAAGTTCTCACATCTTCTTTAAAGGATTTGACTTGGGAGCCATTTTTTTTCTCTTTCCTAGGCTTCTATATCATTCTTCTTACTTGTGAATGTGTTATTCAATTAACACACATTCCACACATGCTTTAATTAACTAAAGAAAACTAAACTGCAAGTTTCTGTGTCCTGGGAACTTATGCTTTATTCGATCTCAGAGGAAAACAACATTAATCATGTTTTAACCTATCCACAAAGCAACTGCAGGCAACGTTCTCATTTCTTACAACCATCACTGTGATCCTTCCATGGCCAGGTATTCTGGATTTAGATTTGTGATAGAAATGTGGCAAGAGTATCTTTGTCTTTACACAACATGATAAATGATCAATTACAAAAGCATGTGCTGATCTGAGCCAGAGGATACATGTGGCTTCTAAAATAGCCAGGATTTGCCTCGTGATAAAATAGATAGAGATGACACATGAGGAAATCCCAGCTGCTTAATCCACAATGAGTTGAGTATCTTATTGGACTTTGTTAGGTGCTTCAGTTGAACCCACATACACAAACTGGAAGTTAAAAACAGGACAAAGGCTTAACATCTCTTCCTTCAGTTTGTATCAGTTTCCTTACCCCTAAATATTGTGTCTGATGACTAGATGGGCATCTCCAAATTATTGAAGCAATGAGTACTCACTAATGAGTAGTCAATCACTACTCATTACTGAGCAATGAGTAGTGATTGACTACACTATTGAGGGCTGAAGAAAACAAGGTGAGCCTTAAAGAAGTACAACCACCAGCTATTACAATGTCCTACTTCAGCTACATGGAGTGGTAACCAGAAGCCTTCAATCATTGCTTTAAACCTTTCAGGGATGGTGGATTCTTGTGAGACTGCTCATCTTAAACAGGAACAATCATTTCATGAATTAACTAGGATCACAGATCTGGTAAACCATGCTTAAATCAAAGTGGAGACTTCTACCTGAGAAGAGGCAATTTCTTTGCCACCAAATAGAAATTGCTCCTCTCCCTGAACAGTTGTGATTACATTGTTATTGGTAAGATACCATGTGTCTGGGACTCAAATAATGATCAATCTGACCACAGTGTTAGCAAGGCTGGTTGATTATACAGACTTTTGCCTCTGCTTCTTCTATAATCTTGGAGCTCATGTTAATCCCCTCAGAGAAAGGGGGTGGGGCACTTGACCCTTCCCTTGCTTTTGAGACTTGTTTATATTGATCAAATCATTTTCCCTGCCTGTCATTTTTACTTTTGCCCCTGATTTCAGGAGTGAGTAGCCATATTTGATTTATTTCTCCCCAAGTCAGATCTTCTGTGACTTAGGACTCCAGTAACAAGAAGCAAACCATTTTCACAACACCCAGTTAGAGAACTACTCTATTGATCATGAGATTGGAATTAGATATTGCAACATAGGATACTAATTGTGGTATAAAACATGTACCTCACAGATAAGATGGCAGAAAAGAGTAGGAATGGGCATTTGAAACAAAGCCTTTGGTTTCTGAAGTAGTAAGGAATAGCCTAACCCACATAGCTTCATTTTTAAAGATAATATCCTTTAAAAAAAATAGTTTATGTTGGGCAGAGAAAATGTTTTTACCATGTGATACTCTCTCTCCAGATGTAACAAAATAACCCACTGTCTCTGTTGGATTCAAGGTTCTGCAATTGATATCTGACTAAAGTAGATATGAATGTTTTTGAGGCTTGTTTACTTAAAAATAGAATTTAATATTAAACTGTCTTTTCCTATGTAGGGCAGAATGGAAATCAGAATTATGGCTCCTTAATAAAATCCACTATATTCCTAAACAAGATGCTGTGTAAGTCAAGTATACTCCATCATCCATTGAAATCATTGAGAAATTATAGCTCACACTTCATCTCTGATTTGTTTATGCTGTAATGACTGACATTGTACCCAAACTTCAGTAGTAAAAATTTTATAAAAAAAAGATTGATTTGACATAAACATAAATTTTACTGTGCATTATATAACTTAGCCCCATGTAAAAGAATATGGCATGTTGAGAGTATAATGAAGGATGATTACCAATGTAACAATAACAATAAATCAGACAATATGCAAAGTCATATATTAGTCCTTTAAAAAAAGAAGAAAAAAAACAAAAGAAAAGAAAAAAGAAAAACTCTACGTATTGCAAATTCACAAAATCTAGACCATGAAAGACCCCTTCTAGAAGAGAAGCAAGCTATGGCTACTGTTGAGAGTAAGGACCTCAATAGGTATGGGTAAGAATAGAGTAGCTGAACATTTACTGAGCAATTGAGAAGCCAAAATTATGCTAGGATTGGACACATAGGACCAGTTCCACAGAAAAGAGAGTTTGCAAAAGGAAATGAGAGAATTACTTTAAATACTGTGATGGAAATTTTCTATGTGTCTACTTGACTGGCCTAAGAGATGTTCATTTAGCCAGTTCTTGCTAAATACATTAACATTTGTATCAGAAGGCAAAGGAAAGAATGTGAATACATATCATCCAGCCCTCTGAGGACCAGGATAGAAAAGCTTTTGAAGAGATGCAGACTCTGACTCCTTATGCTCAGGCATATATTTTCTCTAGCCCTTAGACACTAAGATCCTGATTTTGAGCTTGGGTTTATACCACTTTTCTCCCTTGTCCTCAAAACCGTGTGCATTATCATTACCAGTTCTGTTTCTCAAAGTTTATTTTCAGAATGGAAGACATTCTTATTTGTATTCCAAGTTGTACCAGTATTTCTGATTTTCACAATAAAGTTCTTAAATATTGTCAAGTGAAGCTCCCTCAAAATAAGGTACATATGTATTGAAAATTCTGTAGACCAACATACCGATTATTTTTTGATTATAAAGAGTTGGGATATTGTAGATTAAGAACCAAAATTATCTTGGGCTACTTTGTATCTATTTAGTAGCTATTTATCAACAATATCTATATGTGAACCAATCAAAAACCTTTGTAATGTAGTTAGACTGTATTTAAAATCTATAGTGAAGAGTTTCTCAACACCACTGTAACCTACATAACTTGATCCCCCAAATGCATTTTAGAAATGTATCAATTTGTGACTTGAATTGTTTGGTGACTATTAAAAAATCATATAAATGACTCTACAGTGAACATGTGATTCACAGTAGGTTATCCTAGGCCATGGACATTTGTATTTGATTCAGAATACTCTCTACTCTCTTACTTTCCCTGGAGCAGGAACTGTGCTTTTCATCGACACAGACATTATATATCCCATTTATAGAACTCTAATGAAATAACAATGTTTTTTTAACCTGAATAAAGGGCAGTATAACTTAAACTCAGACAATAACAACAGTAAAACAAACAAACAAACAAACAAACAACCCAAGAACTTAAAATTTTCTTCTGTTTAAAGTACCACAGAAGAAATAGAAAAGACAGTAAAGATGCTATTTGAAAAGAAAATAACTAATAGTTTATTTTATCTCATTAAAAAAAAAAAAAGCTTTTGAAATGTCTAAAAAAAAGAAACCAACTGGGTAAAATACAAAGAAAAGATTACCAGACACACCATAGCCAAATTTCTGAAACCTGAAGACAACAATCTTCAAGACAGGTCCATCCTGGGAAACTGCAATAAAATTGACAGCTGACTTCCTGCCAGAATCAATAAGGTCAGAAGACAATAAAGCACACTCGTAAAGGAGAAACGGAAGCTTTTGATGTGGGATTCTATAGGATATAGAATTCTACAGAAAAACTATTCTCCATAAATGAAAGCAAGGCAAAGACACTTTCAAACAGACAAAACTAAATTTATCTCCTATGGATGCCAATTACACAAGATTTAAAAATAATCTTTTTTATAACTTTACTGAAATGGCAGCAGGGTAAGTTTTGGAATTACACTGAGAAAATGGAAACATGAGAATAAGTAAGTATTATGGGAAACAATGAAGGGCTAAAAAATTTCTTTATCAGTGGATTTCTCTCTGTCTATACACATACAGAAATATATTAGCTTATAGATTTTAACTGCTTTAGAAGGCCACTGACTAACATAAAGTCAGTACAATGCCTTGTTTATGCTATAATACCTGCAGAAAGTACAATACGAAGTCCTATTGTATGTGAACTGGGGGAATTTCGAGACTCTTACTCTTGAAGTCCTGGAGAGTAATGAACCTCATCTATACTATATTTTCCAGTGCATGTCTGTGATAAGGTTTAATATTTCAAGTAAGTACAGTGACAGAAAAATGTAACAGTTAAAATTAATCAAACTTTAATAACTTGCTATTGTAAAAAGCAGTGTTACTTAACTCTCTTGGGGCCTTTCTGAAAATAGTGCATTTGAGCATATTCTTAGATCACTCTTAGATGTGATACCATGGATAGTTTGAAACCATAATGCATTAAAAATGGCAAGTTATTATCTGCAGAGAAATCCCTAAAGTTACCAAGAAGGGTATAAGGAAAAACAAAAAACAAAAATAAAACCAAACAATAGAGTCATTTGTATTTGTAACCAAATGGAAGGGTCATCTCCTCCGGTTGTTCCTACTAAGATTAAAAACCTTATCATAAAAGAGGGAACGTGCAGAGAAAGTGTGTGAAACGTTAAGCAAAGAAAGCAGACAGACTAGAGATCTCAGGAGATGAGAGGTATGTTCTGAGAATGAATGCATAAAGGGGCACTCACATGCTGTGGAACAATCCCCAGTTTGGCTCTTTACAACATAGCAGTGTAGGTGGATATTAAGTGATTAAATCACATTTAAAAATAAAACTAAAAAATTCTTTGTACTATTTCACTTAATTCATACAATATCATTGAGGTGGGAAATTATAGAGATTGAGAATACAGCTGTGATCACTAAGGATTGGGCCAGAGAGAGACGGGAATGGCTGAGTATTAAGGATTAGTACAAAGAATCTTTGAGGGAACAACATTACACACTGAGTGCACAAGATTAACCCTATCTCTGTATGTGTCACATTTCTTTGGGATTCACACCTACACAAATCAATACAAGTGATTTGGGAGAATGTAGATGAATTCATTGAATTATTCGGATGTAGACCACCCCCAACCCCACCACTACTACACCTATGCAAGATAATCTGATTGAAGAAAGCTGGGGAACAGTCACACTTACTTTTTTGTGACATCTTGAAAATGCATAGTTATTTCAAAAGCTTAAGTCAGTAGAAGATGCTGTGTAAAATGCTTAAAGTAACAGTAAGTCTTTAGTTCTCTCAGAGAGGAATCTAAGAGAGGAAACAGGAACAAGTACCAAATATATATATATAAAATCATACTATATATTGGCCAAGTTAAATATAAATATAGCACAGAAGGAGACATGAAAAATTTGGGCCAGGTGACTGTTATTCAGTAGCATCCACTGCAACCTTTTACACACAAAACCACAGTGACAAATCAGAAAAAGCATTCTGCTGTATCAAAAGAAAAGCAAAAATCACGGACACAGATATTATTAGACCATTTGTTTGGAATTTGAACTAAGACCAAAAACCTCTGTGATTATATAAGTTAGGAAAGTGCTTGCCTGGAAGGGGGTCCCATTTGGCTAGAAATGAGCCCAGGGGAGCTCTCCAGAGTGATGGGATTAATGGACACCTTGGGAAGTGTGTGGGTTCCACAAGTATATGCTTTTGTCACAACTAATCAAATGCCATGCTTAATAAGAGTGCATTTCTATGGATACAAATTATACCTTCATTTAAAAATGTCCTTTAAAAGGAACTTTAAGATTTCTCTCCCGCACTCTCCTATGAATCACTGCCTGCACTTTCTAAAGCCCACGCGGCATCTGGATCACTGGAGAACAGAAATGTGGAGCAGTTCTTGCAGGTACTTTGAGAACTTTAGATCAAAAGGCCTCCAGTCATCATTTTTACATGGTTACAGGTTGATCACAGGTTCTTCAGGAGTCAACCTCGTTTTAACCTCTACATAGTGAGGAAAAAGCAAAAGTGATGAGGTCCCCAACATACACTTACAAGGAAAAGGAGACCTTGAATACATGTTAGAGGAATACAGACAACTTCCCATTTTTTTCAGAAAACAAAATAACAGAAGGGATTCTCAGACCTCTGCAGTCGATGCTTCAGGTAGACTTTAGGAAAATGGAGCATCCCAATCACAGAATTTCAACTTACTTCCTGTCTACCTTCAGAAATAAGCAAGCACACTTCACACAAAATGTGCCTGCTGAAACTACAAACTGTGGTGAAAAGCCTCCCTAGGTATTATCACCTTTAACTCCTCAAGGCAAATTTCTCATTATCTTAAAGGTTGTAAGTGTATAGTCTTGGCCGAGTTGAAATGTTCCTGAGAGACAAGTTAGCTGGCACGCCTGCTCCCCACTGCTATGGTTTGATTTGACTTATCTAAGGATAAAGAATAGTTCAAACTAATAAATAAAGTGACCATGACACAATGTCACTGACAGAATTTTATGAAACATGGTTAATCATCTGTTATGTAATTTTTATTTATTTTTTACACTCCAGACTTAATTTCCCGTCCACTTTCCGACTGCTCCACATCACATACCTCCTCCTCACCCATATATATATGTATATATTTGAATACAAAAATCAAACTGACATTAAAAACAAAGAAATAAACAAAAACCCAAATCTGAATATGTCTTTCCAACTGTTTACAAAGGAAAAACTCTGTTAAGAAACTTAAGGTAAGATCATGATAAAATATATGAGATTTTCTTCAATGTGGGTATTCAGGAATGCATAACAATGACAGACTTTAAAGCCCCTGTCTTTAAATGACACAGGGCATTTCACAATATCAATTGATCACTTACTGATATATTCTCATTTGAAAAATAGTGGATGTGTTTCATTCATTCCTTTTATTGGTTTGATGTCCTATTAGCCATAGCTTGTAACTCTGGTCTATTAATGATAGGGAATGATAAGCAAGAGTACATGTGGGTACATTTGTTGGGCAAATATGTGCAGAATCCAGCAATAATGTTGGTTAGAATTTGAGGAAGAAATGAGAGGTCTCTGCCTTTACAACTTTTGTGAATAATTGTGTGAGAAAACCATGATATAGATTTAGTCTTGGGATAGGGTAAGGAAGACCCACCATGATATAGATTTACTCTACATGTGTTCTGTGCCTAACCCTCAGTTAATCCTCAAACCCAAACTCATCTCTTTTTAGGAAAAAAAATAATCCTTAAAAACAATGGGTGAAAACCACATAGTTTGTAGGTAGGCATTTATGGAGGACTATGTGCTCATTGTCTAATCAAAAGAGTAAAGATAATTACTTAGTGATGGCTTATTTTGTTGGCCATTTTGCTGGTATTATAAATTTGCCTAAGAGATACTCACTGCCATGCCTGTGAGGGACGGATTTTCCAGATTAGGATTATGGAAGACTCAGCCTGAGTGTGAATGGCTCCATTCCCTTATCACCCATATTCATCTCTGCTTCCCTATGGAGATTATCCTACAGCCAGCAGCCTCAAGTTCCTGCAGCGTGATCTCCCTGCCATGATGTTTTGAACCCCAAAATCTGAGCCACAACAAATGCCTTCTTGATTAAGATTCTTGTTAGACCTTTTATTTTTTCTCAGAAAAATATGACAAGTAATTAATGGGCCACTGTATTCTTTTATAGATCTTATTACACAGGAACCTGGTTGTGCATGGGGCAAGTAGAACCGCGTCACCAGACAAACACTGGGAAGGTTGAGTGGATTCAGAAACCCCGGTAAATTCTCAGGTATGAGAACAATAGGCATTTCATTCACTCCTGACCTGTTTCCTGACCTAGAACCTGTGACCATGACACCCCATTGTGCTGTTAAAAGAGGTCTGACACTTGGGGATGTAGGGTCTAAGTGTGGGAGCAAGTCATTGGGTGCGAGCATTCTTCAATATGAGGTAAAGAAGGGCTCCTGCCATATGTTTATGCAGCCATATATTACACCCTTTGAAACCATGGCAACATACATCTTTTCAACTTTATGTTAACTTTCTCAGATACTTGGTTACTGAGACACAAGTCTGAACAGCACAAAGGTCAGGCAAAGTAAAAGACTTGGAGAACCACTCCTACTTTACATTTATAGATTTCAATAGAAAACCTGGGAGTTTAAAAATATAAATGAAAGATTTGAAGTTATTCAATTTTTAAATCATATATGGGGATTTAATGCCCTACATTAATTTAAAAATTCAAACCAGCTCAGCTCTTGTCTACATAAGTGCTAGTTACTTAGACAATTTTTATAACTAACTTTTGGTGTGTAATATTTTTATTTGCATATTAATTTCTATAGCATAATTTATTTAAGTGTGGCATTTTTACATTTTTACAATATATTCATGTACATTTCCATTATCCTCTCTATTTTTCTCCTGTCTTCCTATTGTGCCCCCAATAGTCCTATTTTGGGTCATAGTTATTGGATTTATTGATTCCATACATGGAAGCAAACAGGCACTAGACTATTACCACATCTAAGTGCATGTGCATACATCTGTGCATGGAAAAGCAACAAAACAATAGCCAATCAACCCACTAAGATGGTCTTGAACATTTGCATTAATATATATTATATATCATATATATGATATGGTAAATGCTGAAATCTTAGCAGTAAGAAAATTATTTTTGAAAGGGAGATTTGTGTCTCTGCTCTGTGCTTGTCTCTTTCGTTTCCTTTTTGATCCTTTTTGCCTAGGAGATACTCACTGCCATGCAGTGCAAAAGAAGGCTTCTGCCTCATAGATGCCATATTCATAAAACAGAGGCCAATGCAGAACTTTACCATACCACTTCCTGGGGTAGTGTATCAAAAATCCCTTTGAGTCACACGGAATGAGAAGATAATGTAAAGGACTGATTGAAATAAGTAGAAAGAATCTATTTCTTGCTTAATTATGGTGAAGTCTATAGGCCTTGATCCCAGACCCACAGGCCTAGCAATCCCAATTCTGCTCCATAAGGATCCTCTGTGGGATCTTCCACAGAGAGAGAGAGAGAGAGACCAGTCTTCAGGCTCACCAGAGATGTCTGTGTCTAAGGAGAGAATAGAATCTGAATTCACTAAGCTCTAGGAGAACAACACAAGCCTTAACAGTGAGGGGGTTTTATCTGCAATTCTTTTTTTTTTCTTTTAAAAAGTATTTTTATTGCAGTTTATGGACCAAAACAAGAAATGTTTTAAGTATCAACCAGTGACAGAATGGAAAAACGTTTTATGGCATTGTTGTATTATGAAGTATAAACAGAATCATGGGCATTGACATAGAAAAATCCACAAAATGTAATAAAGCTAAGAAAGTACTATTGGAGAAATGCACATTTTTTTTCTGTTGTTTTTTTTTATTTACATTTAAGTCTTTGTTCCCCCCTCCCTTCCACACTTACTCATCCCATTCCTCCTCCCTCTTGCCTCTGAAAGGGTGCTCCCTCCTACACCAGGCCTCCCTGCCCTGGAGCCTTGGGACTCTTGAGGGTTAAATGTATCTTCTTCCACTGAGGACTGATTAAGCAGACCTCTGCTATTTTTGTGCCAGGGCTCTCTGACTGGCCCATGTATGCTCCTGGTTGGAGGCCCAGTCTCTGAGAGACCTAGGAGTCTGGGTTAGTTGAGACTACTGGTCTTCCTATGGGGTTGTTCTCCCCTTCAGCTCCTTCAGTCCTTTCCCTAGTTCAACCATAGGGGTCCCCGACTTCAGTCCTATATTGGGTGTACATATCTGCATTTGTCTCAGACCACTGCTGGAAGGACCTCTCAGGGGACAGGCATGCCAGGCTCCTGTAGTATAACTCTTACTAAACAAGTGAAAGATTTGTCTGCAATTCTTAATTTCTCCACTCTCCTGCTCTAAGAAGGAAATGTTTCCCAGATATTATCAATGTTATCCCTAGCTCAGGAAAAACCTTGATCATCTAAGACTCACCCATAACTTCTTACATCCTTGTTCCATGAGTCCACTCCTGATTTAGCCTAAAGAAAATCTCACTGTACCTGCCACCCAAATATATCTCTGTCAACATTGTACTCTTCATAGTTTCTTCCCTTGCAACACACTCTGCATTCTCTGCGTCCAGTCATCCTCCTCTATGCAAGCCTTCCTTCAGTCTTTCTACAGAAGTGCTGCTGTTGTTTAATGCACATCAGACTAAAGCCAATCTCGGTTCTAAATGTCTTCTCACTCAGTATATCGATACACACCAATACTTCTCACAAGCCTTCCATAATCTACAGTTTTGACTCTGCATGCTGGGTCCTTTTATGCCCATTCTATTTTCAGTCCTGTGTTGAATGAAAACTGAGTATGTTCTCTTCTCTTGGCCCTAAATGACTTTCCTTCAGTCTCTTTTCTCACTCAGGCTGTCTTCAATTTTACATCATTCATAGGTTTTCCAGGGATAAACATCATTAGTGAGGTTTCCCCAGCAGATTTTCCAAGGAATTGCAACCCTTGCTCCATTTGAAAAAATGTGTGCTGTGCATACTCATTAGATGGCTATTTATTAAGTTTTATATTTTATCATTTGGGCCATTGCAAGCAGCAAAGAATGTAAATGGAGTAACTGCTCTATGGTCATCCAGTTACTTAGTAATGGGGTTTATATCAAGGGTAAGTGGACTTTGTACTCTGAGCACTTCTGATGTGGCTTCTAAAGCCATATGTAATAGCTTCTAAAGTCATCTGTTCAGAGAATATTTAAAAATCCACATCAACAAAAATGTGATCTACTGGAAATTCAACCATGTTCCATGCCCTGGTTCTGTGTTGGCT
Organism: Mastomys coucha; assembly: GCF_008632895.1. NCBI lineage: Eukaryota > Metazoa > Chordata > Mammalia > Rodentia > Muridae > Mastomys > Mastomys coucha. The sequence continues at coordinate 5,105,588 of NW_022196913.1, forward strand.
CCCTAGAATCTGGTTATTGCTAGGAAGAAAGACCGTAATCAACACTAAGAGACAGTATAAGTTCCTGGATTCTGGAAGGATGGTTAATTTAAGAAGTGGCTTAGTTTTGAAAATAACTTAAGTCTATAGACCAAGATTCACTCATCTTTGAGTGTATGCTCAAAGCATTATACTCCATTAGCTTTGGCATCACAACTTTCTTACTATTATTCTTCATTTGCCTTTAAAATTGGCATTCACATTTTCTGTTGTCTAGATTCATGAGGTAGCCACTGTATATGTGTAAACAGAAAAGCACACTTCAAAGTTGAACATGAAGATTTGAAAAACACTCTATGTCTCATACTGCAGCATCTCATAGAACCTGCCTAAGGAAGAGTGCACAGTGTCATGTGAATGGAATGCAAGAGGCTTTTCAGTGTTTCCTGCTTCTTTAGAGTCTTCTCTGAAGTGGTGCTTTAAGCATCAGAAATAACTTGCACTGTCCCAGCAAAGGGCAGGATTAAGGCCCCATTATTAGGAGGAAATGGAGGCTTAGGCCATGGGAGCAAATTATATGAGGCTTTGGACAAGTGGCAGCGAAAATTACCTTGTCTGGTTTATAGTGTCTGCTAGGCATGAAAATAATTGTGAATGGTTCAGTGTCCAATACAATGACAAAGTTTCTTTCTAGGAAACTAATTTAACATTCCAGTTACATCATATTCTTTTTTTTATTCCTAAAGAATTTTCTTAAGACAAAATCCAATTCCAATAAAAAAATCTATCATCAAACTATCCAGTATTCACAGCAGTGCTGTGATTTTAGACTGAAGAATCGGAGTGTTCAGGGTGTCTTCTCTTAGTATTTATGCCTTTTCAAATCTGGGTCTGAATTTTAAACATTAGTACAAATTAAACTCTCCAAAGATTTCATGATTTTCTTTATTCTCTATTTTTATCTCCCACCACTTCACTTGAAAAAAATCAGGAACGTGTCCAAGAAAGTTAGATAGTGTTGTAGATAATTTTCAGCCATAAAGTTAATAATTTTCATCTTGACTCATATTGAGGTAATTCGTAATAAATTTTATTTCTCTCTTAAATCTTTATTTTTAATTAGTCTTCCATTTTAAAATGTATCTGTGAATGTGTGTGTGCGTGCGTGTGTGTGTGTGTGTGTGTGTGTATGTGTGTATGTATGTTTTACCATAGTTACTAAGGCATGCATGTAGATGTCAGAGAACAGCTTGTGGGAGTTCATTTTCTCCTTCTACCATGTGATACCCAGGATTTGAACATTAGTCCTCAGGGTTCGGGACAAGCCCTTTTACTCACAAGCCATCTATCATGCCTTTTGTTTACTTTCTTTTGAATGTGCTGTTTTTTGAGATATAGGTAATGAAATTTTCATGTTTATTTGCATACCTGTAAATACATAATACTTATTTACTGGATTGTCTAAAATATTATATCTGCAGTTTTAGTATTACCACCACAAATTAGAGGATTAAGTCCTGATTCTAATATTCAATAATTCTAAACAATATACAAGTATCTACTTAATCACTGATTAACAGGAAGCCTGCATAACCTCCCCCATTCCTTTATGCATTAAGTGTCAGAGTTTATTTAACTTCTTTATGTGTATCTAACTTCTCTCTTTTTATTCTTGTCTTTGGCCATGGGGAGGGGGTAAATATGCTACTACAGTGATTATGGGCAGGTATTTGATAAATTTCATGCATCCTTTTTAATTAATTAATTAATTAATCTGTGTGTGGGTACAGAAACAATGAACTATAAAACTGTTTCTTAAAATGCTATCAAGAAGCGAGACATGATAGTTGATGCTGGTAATGCTGAGATTCTGGGAAGATGAAGCAGGGGATGGCCAGCCTGAGTCATGCAGTATGTGAATCCCATGCCTGCCTAGTTATAGAACAAGAGTGTGTTAAAGAAGCAGGTAAATAAAGATCTATCAAGAGCAAATATACATGCTAATATGATTATTTATTAGTTAGGAACAAGAACTAAATATCTATAGTTATTACTATCATTTATCATTTTGCTGTTTTTGATAGTATATTTAAAGCAAGGCAAAAGGATTGCCATTTGGCTTAGTGTGTAAGGACACTTGCAATTAGGCCTTACTGATGACTAGAATTTAATCCCCATGAAGAACATAGTGGATGAAGTCTTGACTCCTGCAAATTATTCTGACACTACAATACACAGTAGCATCTACACTTACAACACAAACATATAAGTAGGCAAATAGATATGATAAAAGAATATGAATAAAAATACTAAATTTGAACATTTTCCCAAAGGGAATCTTAAGACAGCACCAAAGCAATTTCCACCAAGAAGCAGAACAAGACAGAAGCTCTAAAACATTTGTAAGATGCTGAAGGAGGTGCATCTTTTAGGATGAGGAAGTTTATTTACATTATTTACATATTTACATGCATGGATGAAATTGCTAGCAGAAAAACATAATGCAAAGATGACATAACTCATAAAAAGCCATTGAGAATAGCAAACTTATCCAGAATACAGTGTGAGCTAATTCTTCATCATCCTCCTTCCCTTCCTTTTGACCTCCTTATCCTTTCGCATCTCTCCATCATCATGTCTGAGTTAATGGGTGATGTTCCCAACTTTGCAATTCTCTCCCTCTGGGGTTTTCTTTTCATTAGTATCATTTGCTGTTTTATTCATTTAAAAATTTATAAAGATTTTAGGCAAAACTGGCAGTGACTGTAACCAGTTATAAGCAACTGTAAAGGGATTGTACAAAGTCACTAGTTTTCTATATATGCTCTGAGCATCTCATCCTTGTCATTTCTTTATCTGCATAATGAATATATAGTTTCCTGTGCTTTTCTATGAATTTCTCCCTTGTAAATCTACTTTGCATGCACAAGCCTTTGAATAATAAAGACATATTAGAACAAACTTTTGAAATGGTGCATATGCAGCCTACCAGAGCCAAGAAGCTGATTAGGGTGATCTGGAAGCTTTTACGACTCTGAATATAATTTAAGACACCATGTTGTTACTTGGGGGGAAGCCTTACTCATAACAGCAGTGCCATGCTGAATAACAGATGCCAGTGCAAAGAGAAACTACGATGAAATTAATTTGACCTTTTTCAAGCCTGCAGAACATAAATCAGATATATTTAATAAAGATTGAGCTTGCAAGAAATAGCTTTGACTTCAGATGTGTAAACGTTTCCATGAAGGCAACATTTTTGTGCAGTTCTGAATAGAGTTTAAATTAATCTGAAGTGACGGGATGTGTGATTTGGATATGTGAAACTTTTCCTCATTAAATGTATGTGGCACACTAACTAACATGGTCTTCCCACCGCACCTTTCAGGTCATTAGACACAGAACAGGTATCAGTCTGCTATGTAGCTAACGGAATTAATTTCTGATGGCTAAAATGGGATAACACCTTCCAGGAATTTCTTTTTTAGTAAATTCCCATTTAAGCCTATGATCTAATTTTTAATAAGATCCTTACACTTTTGAAATCTTTACATATGAAAAACGATGGAACAATTTTTCCTCAAAATAAAAGCAAGATGATTGAAGTTTTTCTGGCTTGGACAGAGGGCAAAAGTTTATTCTGAAGGCAGAGATTTAAAGATTAAAGTCAGGTTTGGCTGGAAGCCTGTTTTATTTTAATGAAAGAATGGACAGGGGCCAGCCTCATTACTATTGGAATACCTAGCAGCCCCTAAGCAATAACAGAAGACAGATGATAACGCGTGTTCTGGTTTTCTAGGGCCCTGATAGAAGGGGACCAAATACATCCATTCATTCTGCCACTCATCCCTTCTTCCATATCACAGTCCCTACTGTGTGAAAGATGCTGAGAAATTAAAATTGCTTCTGGAGTAGATGCTTCCTTCAAAATGTTCTGTTCTTCACAGTAAATCCTCTCTCTCTCCCTCTTTCTCTCTCTCTCTCTCACTCTCTCTCTTTCTTTCTTTCTTTCTTTCTCTTTTCCTCTCTTCTTTTATTCAAAGAGAAGAATTCTGCCTTGGGAGAACCCAGAAAATTTCTTTAGAGAAGTTAAGCTGTCTTTAAATGTACATAAGAATTACAAAGCCCAAGCAAGGAGAATCCATTTTCCAAGCAAAGCAAAAGGCATGAACAAAATAGTGTGAAGTGGGGAATAAATCTCTCAGAAAACAGAGTTCTAACCCAACAATGCAGACATTTAAAAGTTAATTAAAGATGTAGGAAATAGCTCAGTAGGTAAAAAGTACTTACTGGGCAAGCATGACACTGTGTTCCATCTCCAGAAAGGAGAGACCACATAACTGTTGCATGTAGAATTGTGAATCTGTAATCTCACGCTGAGAAGGAATGTAGAGACAGAAGAATCAGGCTGCAGATCCCAATACATCTAGCTCGAAGTACCCAGGGTAGCAACAGCTATAACAAGAAAGACTCTGCTTCAAAACCAAAAACAAATTGTGAAGTTGGGAGAGGGAACAGACTCCCCCAAACTGTCCTAGAGCCTCTACATGAAAATCATGGTGAGCATACACACACACACACACACACACACACACACACACACACACACAGAGAGAGAGAGAGAGAGAGAGAGAGAGAGAGAGAGAGAATAAATACAAACTTTATTTATAAATGAATTAAAGCCAAGGAGGAACAAAACATACCTATGTTTGCTTCATATGAAGGTCAGCTTGATTAGAATATTCTTAAGGTATCAGGGGATAGACTGTTGCATCATCAAGGTGGTAGTAAAGCCAAGTTCTTTGCATGGATTAAGACCTCAAGTACAGAAGACAAGAGAAGAAATGCTTAGATGTGATATTTGCAAGTGTGATTTATCAGACCCATTTCTAATAGGAGTAGAGGAAGTAAAGACAGAATTAGCACCTTTGCATAGTTCCTATTAAATGTTTGGGCACTGTGATAATTTGTATATGCTTGGCCCAGGGAGTGGCACTACTAAGAGGTATGGCCAGGTATGGCCTTGTTGGAGTAGATGTGTCACTGTACGTGTGGGATTTAATACCCTAGTCCTATCTGCCTTGAAGCCAGTATTCTGCTAGCAGCTTTAAGATGAATATGTAGAACTTGAACACACCCAGGATCCCAGGTGAGGAGGACAAAACATCTGTCCCAACACTGGGAGTAACTAGGACCGGGGGAACAGGAGGACCAGGCACACAGGAACTCCACAAGCCCAGTAGCTCAGGTCCCTTCTGGTCACACAACACCCAGAGAAGTTCCACTCCCAGGCACTCTAACATACCTAGCATCAGAGGTGAGGAGGACACAACATCTGTCCCAACACCAGGAGTAACTGGGAACAGCAGGACCCAGGCATACAGGAACTCTGCCAGCCCAGTGGCTCAGGTTGCTTCTGGTCTGTCTTGGTCAGCCTGTGCCCTGAGAAGACATTGGGCAATGGGCACAAACTATGCAGTCATTCCCCAAATACCCACAGGAAGCTCCACTCCCAAGTGCTCTAACAAGCCCAGGGTCACAGCATCCCAGAATCATAGGATCACAGAGACAGCTTGACTCTGAGGAGTTCTCTGACACAATCAGGATCACAGGAAGGACAGGCTCCAGTCAGATTTAGCAAGGGCAGGTAGCACTAGAGATAACCAAATGATGCAGGGCAATCATAAGAATATAAGTAGCATAAACCAACATTACTTGACACCATCAGAACCCAATACTCCCACCATAGCAACTCCTGGATACACCATCACACCCGGAAAAGCAAGATTCAGATATGAAATCACTTCTCATGATGATGATACAGGATTTTAAGAAAGACATAAATAACACCCTCAAAGAAATACAAGAGAACACAGGTAAACCGCAGGAAGCCCTTCAAGAGGAAACACAAAAATCCCTTAGAGAATTACAGGAAAACACAATCAAACAGGTGAAGGAAATGAGCAAAACCATCCAGAATCTAAAAATGGAAATAGAAACAATAAAGAAATCAGAAAGAGAGACAACCCTGGAGATACAAAACCTAGGAAAGAAATCAGGAGTAATAGATGCAAACATCACCAACAGAATACAAGAAATAAAAGAGAGAATTTCAGTGGTAGAAGACACCATAGAAAACATTGATACAACAGTCAAAGAAATGCAAAAAGCAAAAAGTTCCTAACCCAAAACATCCAGGAAATCCAGGATGCAATAAGACAAAACCTAAGGATAATAGGTATAGAAGAGACTGAAGACTTCCAAGGTAATGGTCCAGTAAATATCTTGAACAAAATTATAGAAGAAAACTTCCCTAACCTAAAGAAAGAGATGCCCATGAACATACAAGAACTCCAAATAAACTGGACCAGAAAAGAAATCCCTCCCATCACATAATAATAAAAACACCAAATGCACTAAACAAAGAAAGAATTTTAAAAGCAGTAAGGGAAAAGGTCAAGTAACATATAAAGATAGGCCTATCAGAATTACACCAGACTTCTCACCAGAGACTATGAAAGCTAGAAGATCGTGGGCAGATGTCATACAGACCCTAAGAGAACACAAATTCCAGCCAAGGCTACTATACTCAGCAAAACTCTCAATTACCTTAGATGGAGAAAACAAGATATTCCATGACAAAACAAAATTTACACAATATCTTTCCACAAATCCAGCCCTTCAAAGGATAATAGATGGAAAACATCAACATAAGGAGCAAAACTATACCCTAGAAGAAGCAAGAAAGTAATCTTTCACAAATCCACACAAACCTAATTCCACCTCTTTACAACAAGGACAATAGGAAGTAACAATTACTTTTTCTTAATATCTTAATATGAAAATTAATATTACCAACATATCCTAATCGATTGAAATCCAAAAATATGAGGAAGTAGAAATTTATTAACTGTCATCCTAAGCAGCTTAGTCAGGATTTGGAGCCATATTTGCCTTATTTCAAAGTTCTTAACACTTTAACAAAATGGCTAAATAAACTATGCATTTTTTTTCTCAGAGAACTAGTAAAAAAATCCCTATGACCTGAGGATAAGGTATATTATCAGCATTGTCTTAGTCAGGGTTTCTATTCCTGCACAAACATCATGACCAAGAAGCAAGTTGGGGAGGAAAGGGTTTATTCAGCTTACTTCAACATTGCTGTTGATCACCAGAGGAAGTCAGGACTGGAACTCAAGCAGGTCAGGAAGCAGGAGCTGATGCAGCGGCCATGGAGAGATATTCCTTACTGGATTGCTTTTCCTGGCTTGCTCAGCCTGCTCTCTTATAGAACCCAAGACTTCCAGCCCAGGGATGGCACCACCCTCCAGGGGCCCTACCCCCTTGATCACCAATTGAGAAAATACCCCACAGCTGGATCTCATGGAGGCACTTCCCCAACTGAAGCTCCCTTCTCTGTGATAACTCCAGCCTGTGTCAAGTTGGCACACAAACCCAGCCAGTACAAGCATTAAATATGAACATTTTGAATTGTGAAAATTTATTACAATGTGAGGAACATTATACAAATAATTGTCACTATGGCCAACTTTTCAGTGTGAGTCCCATTATGGAAAAGTAAAACTTTTCCTAACTTTCAGGTTGCTTTCCGTTTGCAAGGACAAGGTCATTTTGCATTGATTAGTAACTTACGTTGTCAGAAAATGATGAAAGTTTTTAATTCCACCAGAAATTTTGTGAGGAATCTATGGCACGAGTATGCTATGTAATAGTCACTGTTAGTCTTTTAATGTTCAATGTATCTGATATCAATGTTTTCTGAATATTCATCTGGTGGTGAACTTTGAAATAAAAATAAAATCTTAAAATAAGGTCAAAAATATAGAACAGATAGAACAATGTGACTATAGCAATGGCTTCAGCACGCCACTACCATACAGTCTGCCAGTCTCGTGCTACACTCTAAGATACATAGACAACTGTGGGGAAATCGGCATTATGTGAATGAGTAACGCTTTCTGTTTACAAAGATCTTCATATGCCAAGGCAAAAATAATGAAAATTATACAGGGCCAAAGCCCACAGAACTGCTTTATAGCATCATCACACTTGTGGCTGCTTCCACACTCTCACACAATTATACAGACTGTAGTTTTGGTCATGAGGATTATGGAGATGAGTCAGTGGATAAAGGTTTTGCCATACAAGGAAACCTGGGCTTCAGATCTCTAGAACTCACATAACAGCTGTATAGGTATGGTGGCCACCTCTAATTCTGCTCAAGAAGCAAAGACAGAGGATGCCTAGTTAGCTGGGCTACTGAGTTCAGGATGAGACTGTGCCTGAGCATAGAGTGGCGCATGATCAAAAGAGATGCCTAGTATTAATGTCAGCCTCCACAGGTCTGTACACAGATGAGCAAATATGGGCATACACACACAGATACGCACACACTCAGACACGCATGCCCATATAGGTACACACACACACACATATATACCACACATGAAAAACAAGAATAAAAAGGTCTTATGTTAACTCTTTTTACAAGACCATTGTTTTTCCAGTCCCTGTGGTCTTATAATAAAATCGCTGGGACAGGAGAAAGGATGTTACAAACACTGGGTAATTCTAAGGAAGCAGTGTTGCCAGTGGTTCTTCTGAGAAGGGCAGCTCTGTTAGAGGTAAAATGCTGTACACTAGCCACACCTCCCAGAACTCATCTGTATACAGAGCCCACCATCAGTGTTCTGGACAGCCAATGGATGAACTAAGAAATTCCTGTGACCTAGCCCTGTTTTCCAGAGCCATTTTCAGTATCCTAACTTTTATTGGAAGCTTTGTTGGAAGCAGCATTTATTCTGTTTGTCTCTTCTATTGGCTATTGGAGGGATAGATAGATATGTTGTTCTTAGATGTCATCCCTAGCATTCTGAAGAAATAGAACAACTAATTAATAACCCAAGTCAACATAACCCCTGGTGTTTGCTCCTAATAGTCAGCAGGCATAGGTTTTGGATATAGAGAAGAATTCAAAGAATTTTGACACTGTACAACAGTGAACCCATAGTCATTAATCAAGATGTTCATGTTTTACTGAAATGGGTATATGACAAAGTTATACATGGCTGCCCATTGGCTGCCTAGCAGTGGGGGATTTTATCTGAAGATGAAAAAAAATCCTTTTAATTAATAATGTAGTAGCACTCTCTGCATCTTAGCACTCCGGGTATATGCTGATAAGAAACTGGGCAGCTCACCAATATAGAAGAAATCATTAATGCTACAGAGAACAGGGTCAGGAAATAACTTAGTAAACTTCTTGACCTACAAGCATGAGTACTGAGTTATAAGAGAAGTCATTTTCTTAAAAGCCTTAGCACATTGTGTAATGCACTGCATTTGAAATCTAGTACTGGGGAGGCAGAGACACATAGATCCCTGGTACTTGGTATCCAGCTCATCTAACCTACTCAGAAAGTTCCAGACCACTGAGACCCTCTTTCAAAACAATAATCTCAAGAATACACCCAAATCTGTAAAGAGCCTTCACATATGGGTGTACCCATATCCTGTGAACATACACACACATGCTCATAGGTACACACAGACACAAAAATGACAAAGACCATCTCTGTGCACTTTATATCTGCTTCTAGTGATTTGAATATGCTTGGCCCAAGGGAGTGGCACTTTTAGGTGGTGTGGCCAATTTGGAGGAAGTATGCCAATATGGGGGTGGGCTTAGAGACCCTCCTCCTAGCTGCTTTCAAGTCAGTCTTCTCCTGTTTGCCTATGGAACAAGATATAGACCTCTCTGTTCCTTTTCTACCATCATGGCTGCCTGGATGCTGCCATGCTTTCTGCCATGGAGACAATGGATTAAATCTCTGAAGCTGTTAAGCCAGTCATAATTAAATGTTTGCCTTTGTAGGAGTTGCCTGGGTCATGGTGTCTGTTCATGGTAATGAAACCCTAACTAAGACACCACCATATCAAACTCTGTGTGTATGTTGCTGAGGCCTAAATTTAGAGTTTTCTGCACATGTTGAACGGACTCTACCCCTGAGCTTCCTCCTCAGTCCTTGGTCTTTGAGGAAACAGGATCTTAAGTTGCAGCCCAGACAAGCACCCAACTTGCCTTCTCCCTGTCGTCCTTGTAAGTGTAGGATTACAGCTATGCATCTCTAAGCTTGTAACAACTTCTACATCTGATTATAACACACACACACACACAGACACACACACATACATACACACACACACATATATATATATAATTTTAAAATGTTATTTTATAAAAATAAAATTTATATATATATTTAATATATGTAAGTATATATTAATATATTATAAGCATATATTTTTAATATATACTTTTATTATATATTTAAAATTAAATACATATATATACATTTCAGATGTATGTGTGTATCTGTGTTTATGTGTGTGAATCTATGTGAGTTTATGCTTTATGCATGCATTTTGCAGAGGCCAGAAGAGGACATTGGATGCCTGAATTTGTTTGTAAGCCTCTGACATAGGTGCTAGAAAGTGAACATGGATCTTCTAGAATGCAAGAAGTGCTCTTAGCAATTTTACTGTATATCCAGACCCTATTTCTGGGTTTCAAATGTCTTAAGCCTATAGTCCCCTTTGTGAGGTAGGCAAATTCCATAAATCTTTCTTCGTGATGATATTTGGCATTTCATTTTTCAAAAAAATCAACTGAAAATACCTATGTTTCCCATTTGAACAACTTCAGAAATAAACTGAATGGAAGTTAATTTTATTGGGAGTTTGCCTGATATTTTTCATAAATAAGTATTTCTAGGTTCTTGTTCTATTATACAGGTGCTGAAATCACAGAAAAGCTAAAATATTTACACCCAAAATAATGTGATCAATTTCAAACATTATGTATCTAAAATTCCATTACTCCAGACATTATTACTTAGAATGGTTGATTGCAATGTCAAATACTGCACTTTTTACAAAAAATATGAAGTATGAGTTTTTGTTCCATTATTTTCCATTTTCTCCCCAATATCTTCATCATTTTGAAAGGGTCACGCTTTGAACAAGCAGCAGATGTTAATACAGAAATATAGAACATCTCAATTTTCTCACTGCTAACTCAGCTTTACTGAGCCAATTTCCCAGTTCTCACATTTCTGAGTCCTCGGAGAAAATGCTAATTTAGATTGTTAAAATTGACACGGGTGAGGGTATAAAGGGCAATTAGCATAAAATCCTACACAAAGTGTTCTTAGCACCATTAATCAACACCCACCTAGGCGTACACTTTTTTTTTTTTCAGTCAGAGCTGATGTTTAACGGAGCTGAAAAATATCTAAAATATCCTCTTCTACATTAAGTAATAAGAAAAATGCTGAATTTGTCCTCAAATCAAATTTGAGGGATTTTTTTTTAAGGAAAAGAAAAAGCTACTGGGTACTTCAATTTCTTTTTACATTTGAGACTTTAAGCATGTAAAAGTATTCTCTTGAGGAAAAACACCTCAGATCTGTATGCCCTGATATCTCTTGCAAGGCTTCCTGCATTTGCGTGTGGTTGGAGCTTAAAAGAAAACTCCTTGTGCTTGTCCTTTTGTCCCAGTAGCTTGCCACACTCATTTGTTCTTGTCCCTAGCCCAGGTCACTGAGGGGTTTGTTTTTAATTGTGCAAACTTAAGACCCCAATAAGCTCCCCCAGCAGCAACTGTGGAGTATTCCTCCAGAAAGATGTGTCAATTACTGCTTCACAGCTTGCAGCTTGTTGTTTCACTTGAAGCCTCTTTGTCTCTCCTCAGGAAAGAACATGACCCAATAGTGAGGTATTCTTCATTTCAAGGGAAGGGTGACTCAAGTCACTCATAGGATTTCTGTTACTTCTTTCTTCACTTGCAAAAGAGACAAAAATGACAAAAATAATAACAAACAGGTATAATGATAACAAAATGTGTGTATTGAAGGGACACAAGTGACCTATACATTTCTAGTAGCCAGTCTACAAATGTCCCTAGGGACATTGGTGATGCCCATCTTTGAAAATTCTATCTTGGAGATCCAATAGAGAGGAGGAGGCTGCAGACATGTTATATTACCCCTGGAGGCCATTTATTCTCAGTAAGAAAATGTTGTGTACAAAATAAGTAAGACATAGGGAATATACTCTGAGCCAACAAGTCTCTAGAGAAATACTGTAGTTTTTTTTTTTTTTTTTTTTTTTAATTCCAGAACCGCAAGATAAGAGCACTAATAGTGGCCAGTACAATGAGAACACAAAATATCTATTTTTAACAAGAAGAAATGATTAAAGGAAGAATTCTTGGTTTGCCCCAGTGGGTGAAATTAAGAGAATGTTCTTTACACAGGAAAGCACATGCCTACTTTTTGGGAAGAAAAGGCATGGCAGATTATAAACACAAATTTTAGTACAGTTTAAACAGACACATCAAAATAGATGGGACACAGATTGGGTTATAGGCAAGAGAATGGTGACCTGTCTTCTTGTCCTTGGGAGTAAAAAGGATCTGAAAGATGAGAGGTGGTAAATCTGGTGAGCTCAAGTAGTCTTTCATTTGAGAGACCACCACTTGCCTTCTCTCTGACTACAGGGTTCCATTCTAAAGGAATTTAAAACTAGAGCTCAGTGTGAAACATTCTGCAGTGACCCCATGAAAGTTCCCATGCATGGAGGACAGCAATGATGGAGAATACAATAGCAGAAGGACTTGATGTACTAGAACCTCACACATACTGAGTGCTTATGATATGTTTTCAAATTTGACTTATAAAAATTGGGTATATATTGGGAGAAGGAATATATGAGCTGAATGCAGGTAGATGCTCATGAATGAAGGATATTCATTCCCGGGAAGCTGAAGATACAGTCAGCTGTGAGCTGTCTGCTGGGAACATTACATGTTCTTACTAAGAATCTCCCCACCTCCCTCTATATTAAATGATCTATATTCGTTTTCTATAACTAAAATGTTAGAGAAGAAAGCTGGTATTCTAGGTTTTTGATTTGATTTTCAGTTTAAGTTAGCAGAAGTCAGTGGTTGATTGGTAGAAACCTTAAGGAGGCAATGAAAAAGTACTCAGAATGACCCTGTGCCTTGAGGTGAAGATTACATGGTGCCCCTGAATATACCAACAGACAGATTTAAATCTGAAGACAGAGATTCAGCTTTGTATTATAGACTTGAGAATGCTTTGATGATGTGTAGGATGAATAGGCAGAATAAGGGCATATAAGGAGCTTCAGAAGCAACACAAATAATCAGTAAGCATTGAGAATGCATTGTCAAAATAGTCAAAGAAAATGGTCCCTCATGATCAGAAAGCCAACAACAGCATCAACGTTGTTATGCTAAGAAGCACGAATAAAAGAGCTGTGTGGTTGTCTTTAGTTAGAGTATTCTCTCCCACTCTGCTCTTCACAGCTTTTCATAGCCTTCAGTGTTCTCCTTGCTGAATATCCCACATAACATGATTCAAATGCTATTGTGCTTTGAATTTTGTAGTTGCTGATGTCATTTCCAAAATCATTATGATTTAAGATCACTGAATACTAAGGCCAGAAATTTCTAAAACTGACATTGGAGATTGGAAAGATGGCTCATTGTTAAGAGACCTTAGTCTAAAACCACAGACCCAAATGTGAATCCCCAACTTAGCCCAGTGTGGCTAGAAGTACTTTCCTGTAAGCCAAGCCCCATTTTGGGGCTGGTAGAAAGAGATCTAGTTTGTTGGAAGTCAGACTAGCTTCAGATCCAGTGAAGCACTTTCTCAAAGGAACAGACATATATAGGTACATATGTACTCAACATGCATACATTCAAATGATAATCCTATGCATTCAAAGGAGAAACTTAACACCCATGTACTCCCCATATGTATTCTCATTCCTCCCTCTAAGAAAGATCTCATGAATCAGAAGTTGTTCTTGTACTCTTGTATTGAATGTATCTGAGAAGATTCTAGAGCCTCCATTTCCAAGTGTTGAGTTCTCAGGCATGAGCCACAAACATTTGAGACCAGGATTTCATGATTATTGAATTGGTTATTACCGACTGTGCTTTCACATCCTCAGCCTAAAAAACATATTTAATGGAGATCTTCTCCCCAGATTACTAATCTTACTTTTAGATTCTTTAATTGACATTTCTTTTGTAATTAAAACATTCTTAGGTATTAATACTCATGCTAAAGTCTTCCTGTAAGGTGATTCCTAGGGGCAAGTTATGAGGGAAGAGAATGTAGAATATTGTTCATATAAATTAGTACCATGAAATTCCCCATATGTCTATTTCTTGAGTGTTTTTAAAAAATGATTCTAAAATGAATCTAATTTCTTTAAAGAACCCTTCAAGCATAACATGCTGAACAATTAACAATTTACACACACTGTTGGGAGGCTTAGTGGTGATGCCAATTCTATAGTGGATACCTGTTTACAAAAGGAAAGCAATGCACTTGTATTACTTACTTCAGGTCACTTGAAATGCCAGTAATATAAACAAGAAGAAAATCAGAATGAATATGTTCCCAGGCACTAAAATTATGATTTCTTCAACTCTGAATCTTTGATTTAATTCTGTTGCATAGAAGATTAACAAAGTTAGTTTTCTTGGAATAGGAAGATAAGATTCAATGTATTTCTGCAGCCTTTGAGATTATAAAACCAAATTCAGTGTCACAGAATATTATTTGGAAGCAAATCAAGCCAATTCGCTATATAAGGAAGCCTCTCTCAGCTAACAAATGCTCACGAGACAAATGTGTGGACCAAAGACAAGTAATTTAGTTTTTTTTACTTCACAAATGGTAATTTAAACTTCATAACTTCATTAATTTTTTCTTTTGATGGAGTTACAAAATATAAGTCAAATATCTATATTATTGTATCAGCACATGGATACATAATATAAATAATAATCTGGCTAATTGTGAGTTATGGAAAACAAACACTAGTCACATGTTTCACTGTAAGGTTAGTATTAGTGTGTGAAACATACACATATCCAGAAGCTATTCTGGATCTGACTTTTGAACTCTATAATAGATTGGGTGAGTCATATGTGGAATGCCGTTTCACTGTGTGTCAGTGGATCATCCTTAAGCTTACCTTCTTGATTTGGAACTATATAACATGCTGTACACTCGTGTGTGTGTGTATGTGTGTGTGTGCACACGTGCACATCCATGAGTACTCATGGAGACTAGAGATCAATAGTTTATGTGTTCCTGAATCTCTTTCCGCATGTTTTCTGAGACCAGGTCCTCCCTGAACTGTTATACTGTTAACTGTTAGTGTGACGAGTCTTCTGCTCAGCAGCATGGCTTCAGGGATGCACTTGTCTCTGCCTCTACATTGCTTGTGTTAAACTTATGATAGTGTATGAATGGCATGTTACATGGGTTCTTGGGATCTGTCTCTGGTCCTCATGGTTGTTCAGCACACACTTTAGCTACCCGTTGAGCCATCTCTCTAGACTACATCCTTATTTCTTTTTGTGAAAGTCTTAAAACCATGGGGCTACCCACCCATCTCAAAAATATTAAAACAGAATTGTTTCTGTCCAAATGAAATGCACAGACAAAGAGTGGAGGAGACATTGAAGGAAAGGCCACCCAGAGACTGTCCCTCCTAGGAATCCATCCCATCTGCAAACACCAAACCCAGATACTATTGCTGATGCCAAGAAGCACTTGCTGACAGGAGCCTGGTATGGCTGTCCCCTGAGACGCTCTGCCAGACCCTGACCAATATAGATGTGCTCGCAGCCAACCATCAGACTGAACCCAGGGATTCCGATGGGAGGAGTCAGGGGAAGGACTGAAGGAGCTGAAGGAGTTTGTAGCCCTATAGGAAGAACAACAATACCAATCAACCAGAACCCCCAGATCTTCCAGGGACTATACCACCAACCAAAGAGTACTCATGGAGGGACCCATGGTTCCAGCTGCATATATATATAGCAAAGGATTGCCTTATCTGGTATCGGTGGGAAGGGAGGCCCTTGGTCCTGTAGAGACTTGATGCTCCAATGTAAAAGAATGTTGGGATGGTGAGGAAGGAGTTGGTGGGTAGGTGGAGGAGCTCTTTCATAGAAGCAGAGGGGAGAGGGGATGCAATGGGAGTAAATAAATAAAGTAACCAATACAAAATTTAAAAAAGAAAGTCTCAAAATCAATATAAAAATACAAAGAGATAAAAATAAGAATTCTAACATATTCAGGCTTAAAATTAATTTAGATACATTAAGAACATTCTTACTTTACTTCATTTTGTAACTAATTTTAAAAGGTCCTAAGTGAGAACATCTTGCAGTCACTCTGACTTCTAAATGTCCTCTATAAACCTCAATAGAGGATAACAACTATGGAAGGTATACTGTATCAAAAGTTACCCACACAGACACACAGGATCAACACTGTTTTCCAGGATGATTATAAAAAACAAGCATGGCATGATTTCCTTGAGATCAGAATTCTCATTAAGTCTTTCTATATATTTGAAGCCTGATAAGAGGAAGATGTGAATGCATATCTGAGGTAGTTTTGATTATATCAAAATGAGAGGAACATGCTGTAGCAGCGCTTATGACCATTAATTACCAAGGCTTACCTCAGAACAGCTAATATCAGAATCTTTTTACTACAATTACCATAAAGGTCTGGAAATCTAATTTATCACAGTGGTATTTAAAGCAAATTTTCTTAATTTCCATTTTAGACAAGGTATATTACAAACATATCATACTTTGAAGCAGTTAGCAAAAAAATCCCTTTTTACTTTTCATTTTTTGTTATTATTTCATTAAATTTTCCTAATGACCTTCTTGCTAATTGAGAACATCTAGCAACAGATAGTCTGTCAAGAGACATTTGTTTCCCTTCTTACTGTGATTTCCACTAAGGAAAAGAAATACATCTTCAAAAGGAATGATTAAAATGTGAACAAACTCCCCAGTTTCAAAAAATTGTTGTTTTATCCCTTACTACATTACAACATTTCAGTATAGTTACTTAATTAGTTAAAATAAATCCTGTTACTTTCAACTTCTCTATTTCCCTTTCTTCCTTATTTCTTATTCATCTCTTCTTTGTCCTATCCTTAGTATGTTTACTCCTTGGAATAAAGTATAATTTCTAGCCTACAATTTTCCAGTAACCCTTGAATATTAGAAATAAAGCTTTAAGTTTTATAAACTTTCTTCTGTTATTTGGAATTTACTGGGGGATGACAAGGTATTTAACATACAAGTCCATGATTTCTTTAGAACTTGTGTTCCTTACTATAGCTTAATCTCATTTATACAGAATGTCAGCATAGCTGTGACCTATGTGATAGAGAAGTGTTAATCCAGTAACATGGCTGCTCTGTCAAGGGATCACATCCTAAGATCTTCTATTTTTGTAGATCTGGTTGGAATGCAGACAATCTCTGGAATACAGTATTATCTGGCCAGAATACAGACACACCATAGTATATACTTTTAATCTCTCATGCTGGAACACAGACATGCCCTTAGAGCACTTAGTACACACCTTTTATCTCAAACAATGAAGGTAATGTTAGTTTGTAGAAGAAATTAGACATGTTTAAAAGTATCATCCAATCGAGGAGCAGAAAAAGTGATGAATAAGAGAAAGAATTGACAGAATGTGTAAAAAGAG
Source organism: Mastomys coucha (assembly GCF_008632895.1). NCBI lineage: Eukaryota > Metazoa > Chordata > Mammalia > Rodentia > Muridae > Mastomys > Mastomys coucha. The sequence continues at coordinate 5,123,218 of NW_022196913.1, forward strand.
AGGGTAAAACTAACTCTCATGGGAACAACACAGGATGGAGAGGCTACTTAAGGGCAGCACAGAGGGAGAGATTTCAGTTCCCAAAGGTTAGAGGCAGTTTTCAAAGCAGAACAATTTAGTCAGAAGCTGAGAGAAGCCAATTTGAGTCAAGCAGCTTGGAGGAGTTTGAGCCAGAAGAGCTGTGTTGAACCAGACAGAGTTCTGAAAGAGCTAATAAGTGTGACTTTATTCATTAGTAAGTCTTAGAGGATGAAACATTCTAGGCCTAGGTTAGTCGGACAATGAAGCCTTCCAGGTTCAGGACTGGAGAAAATTAGATTGTATCGAGCTTCTAAACCTTGGCCTAGTGATAGTTATAGGGAAACAAGTTTGTCTTAGCCCAAGCCATGCTTTTGTAAAGCTTGGGTACACTCTCATCTCATCCCTTCTTCTCAGGAAATAAAGCCAACATTTATACTAGATCTTTGAGAATTTCTCTTCAAAATTAAGCATAAAAATTCATTCAACCTTCTGTGAAAAGGGGGTTTAATTCTTATAATTTCTGTTCAATATTGAGAGAACTGTAGAGGAAAAAAAAGATACAAGAATTAAGTGAATATATATCCCCTATCTATCTATCTATCTATCTATCTATCTATCTATCTATCTATCTATCTATCTACCTATCTACCTATCTATCTACCTATCTATCTATCTACCTTGAATCTATTTAAATAAATCCTGACATAGAGTTTTTGCTGACTTAATGCAGTGGTTTCTTGTTTTCTGAATGTAACAATTTATACCATTTCCCAAGATTGATCAGTACACAGGCAGATGTGGATTAAGCTAAATAGAACTCATCAAAAACAAAATTATGCCTGTGGCTTATATTATATCCCAGAGAATAGATTTGGGGAGATATTGTGGCAATTTTAGCCACAGACAAGATTAGAAATACAACTCCAGTGATAATTCTATATTTGAAAAACTGAAGAACTTTTAACCTAGCAATTAAACATTTAGAAATGTAGCCAAGAGGCATAATAATATTCACAAAGACACAGCTACAATTATGCTATTATAGGGTTGTTTATAAGGCAATAAAAAAAGTTGACATCCAACTAAAAGCCATCAATATGGAATACATTCTATAAATCACTCTAAAACTCTGCTGGAAAAATATTTAACAACAAGAAGATGTCTTCACAAGGGTTTCATGCAAAGGAGATGCAGTTTACAAAACACAGTGCATACAATCCCATTTTCCAATTTCCTTTTACCTAGGAAGATAAATTCCCTTGTTCATTTTACTTGGCTTCCTAGAATAAAGAGACATTGTGAATTATTCCTTGAAAATCATCCATTAGTTTTGCTTTTTTTACTTAACATGTTCTACCTTTTAGTTCATCAGATTATTTTGAACATCATAAAAAAAAATTTCTTTGTAAACCTTCATCCTTGCTTCATCTATTCAATATTTGCATGCTGCCATCCATGGTCCCGGACCTCTCATCTTCTCCTTTTATTCTCCACCTTGAGGCCTTTTTATATCATTGGATTCAATTACTATCTATACACAGATGCCTCTTATGTTGATAATTTTGATCCCAGTCCTCCCATTTATGCTGAGACCATATGTTCAATAATGTAGTGGTGGTGCTTTTGGTTATTTAAAAAACACTCCAAACTTGACATATCAAAAATGAGACACATTATTACGCCCCGAGTTACCACTTCAAACTGGTCACAATCTGGTTCTCTTTCAGGGATTCCTTTCTCTTACTGGAACTGCAGTGTATATTCACTTATTACAAGATGCAATTGATGGCTTTCTATATACCACTAATTTCATTTCCATTAACAAAATACAACACAGTCCTATTCATTTTCCTTGCCGAATTGTCACAATGTGGCTGTAGAGTTCACTATGGCGTTATAAGCACAGCTGGCTCTTCTACAGGTCTTGGGTTTGATTCCCAGCACCAACATGGAAGCTCATAGCAATCTTTAGCAACAGTTACACCAAACCTAACCCCTATTTTGATTTCCTTGGGCACCAGACATAAATGTGGTGCACATACATACATGCAGGCAAAGTACCTGTGCACACTAAAAACCAAAACCAAAACAAATAAACAAACAAAAAAAACCCCATAATCTTATTTTCTGAAATATCTTCACTATTCCCACCCTGATTCATTTATAGTTCTGGTTTTGTTATGGCAGATATATTTTATTGACTATACCTTAGTGGTTTATGACAGAATTTAGGTCAAAATATGCCACTGATATTTGATCTGCTGTATGTGGCATCCTTTGCACATGAAGTGACTCCCATATTCTTATGTGTTTAAACACTGGGACCCAGCTTGTGATATTTGTATTAGAGATGATTGAACCTGAATGAGGATAGACATAGATCACTAAGGGAGGCCCCTGAAGCTTGTAGTTGACCTTGCTTCTGATCTTGTTCTCTGCTATATGGCGTGACTTCTATGTGAACAACTCTATCATGCTCAAAAAATATCAACACTAGCCATGTCTCTACACATGGAAGAGCTGAAATCCCTTTGAGACTGTGATGTAGAACCAGCATTTCTTCCCTTAAATTGTTACTGTGGGATAATCTGTCATAGTGTTGTAAGAGGCAATGGATAGAAATTTTCTGGCACCATGTTTCCCCTCTTTCTGTTCCAGAGGAAAGAGGTCCTTAGGTAAGGGTGAACTGATGAGAAGTTGGATTCCAAGCAGTGGGAAGCTTCTATGGAAGATACAGATAAATAGCAAGATTGCCATGTTTGCGGGCATCTTGGAAACCTTTCAAAGAAGTTTAATCATCTTCAAGCCATGGTGGAGAATTAATCAGCGTACTCAAAATTATGTTCAAGATAGTTTTACCTGATAGCACAAATAGAGAATGAACTATTTTTTTTTTTTTTGAGACAGGGTTTCTCTGTGTTGCCCTCCCTGTCCTGGAACTCACTCTGTAGACCAGGCTGGCCTCGAACTCAGAAATCTGCCTGCTTCTGCCTCCCAAGTGCTGGGATTAAAGGCGTGCACCACCACTGCCTGGCGAGAATGAACAATTTTAAAAAGCCATGGGCCTTTAACAATCTTGCATGTGCTGGAATCCCAGTATTTAGAAGACTGAAGCAAAACAACTGCAAATTTAGGAACAATGGGTCTACCTAGTAAAAAAACTAGAATAATAGTAAATCAAATGATCACAGCAATCTTCCATCATTAGCAGACTAAGTATATATTTAATGCTGTCTAAATCAATGAGAAATAAAAGCCCAGACACTTATATTGTAAACTATATTAGCAATCAAGAAGAGTGAAGTATATGAGACCACAATTCTAGAGTCAGAAAATAAGAGTTAATGTAATCCAAAATTCTTACTTTTGTCACTTAGGATTATATAATTCTGCAATTATTAATCTTTGAAATAATACTTGAAAACCTTTCAGAACTGGTTGCTTTTTCTGCCAAACAACACTATTTTTAGAATTGACCATTATAGTGAAATAAAGTTTATTTTTATGCATCTCTAGCTCAAGGCAGAGATCTCCATAATAAAAAGCACACTACCAAGATAAAACATAAAATTTTGTTGATAATATGTTTTATATGTCATGAACTCTTTCACAAGGAAACAAAAGGATCAATCCTATGGGCAAATCTCATTTTTTGTTGTTATTTTTAGGGTTGAGAAACATCTTAATAATCCCAGAGAAGTAAAATTAATGATGAAAGGGTTTGCATAATGGTAGAAAACTGGAAGACATTATCGAGGTCTATTTTTCAAGTTCTCCTTGGCAATGCTGTTTTCTTAAAATACAGGAAGATCATCTCTACCATGAGGATTTAGTTTATGTTCAATGGGTCTTAATACCCATCCTATATAACAGAGACCATCTTGCCTTTGGCATCTGCTTATATATTGTCTTAGTAAGGGTTTCTATTCCTGCACAAACATCATGACCAAGAAGCAAGTTGGGGAGGAAAGGGTTTATTTGGCTTACTTCCACATTGCTGTTATCACAAGGGAAGTCAGGACTGGAACTCAAGCAGGTCAGGAAGCAGGAGCTGATGCAGAGGCCATGGAGGGATGTTCTTTACTGTCTTGTTTCTCCTGGCTTTCTCAGCCTGCTCTATTTTAGAACCCAAGACTTCCAGCACTACCCACAAGGGGCCCTAGCCCCTTGCTCACTAATTGAGAAAATGCCTCACAGCTGGATCTCATGGAGGCACTTCCCCAACTGAAGCTCCCTTCTGTGTGATAACTCCAGCCTGTGTCAAGTTGACACACAAAACCAGCCAGTACATATATCAATGATCCATGATTTGGTATTGTATTTCTCAAACTATCAATGATAAAGGTCATCTAGAAAATTTACAATGTTAAAGTGTCTATCAAGTTGTATGGGACTAATACCATACAAAAATTGAATATTATTCTTCATGTATTCTAATAAATTGTATACTTGAATTAAGTTGACATGCTTTTAATAAAAATTTAATAAGCTGATATAATATTGTAAAAAATCTTTTTGAGATTTAAGACAGTATTTCAAATATTGTCATATAAGTATATGTAGTCACTTCAAATATTAATAATAGTTTTGCAAGTCAAAAGTTTGGTTTGGTTGTCAGACATCCTAGAAAATTTAGAGTATTGTGATAGAAATGAGACCATAAGAGAAAAATGGAATGAATTAGTTCAATTTCAAATGTTCCCTTGGGAGCAAATTGATCATTAGATCAAATATTCAAATCAAAAGAAAGTAGTGACATGATCTATCACATGGGCACATTGTAAGCCTGCTCACAATCAGGAGACATACAAAATCCCTACACATAAAATCAAGGGAGTGATTGTGCCAAGTACCCTGTGAGTGAGAGTCCCTGGAGGCATAAATAAATAATCCAAAAATGCAATGAGTCATGGAGCTGACATTTCACATACTGATTTTGTATCTTCTTGTTCCCATCTTTTTTTTAAATATAAAAATGGGTAGAAATGTCCTCCAACAGATGTCCACATAAGTAGACATGTACTCTCTGCCAGCTGGAAAGAGGATCCTCACATTTGCCATCTTAGTTTGAATCACTAAATGCCAACCACATGCATACAATTAGAAGAAGGGGACAAAGGAAGACATCTGGTTAACAAGGAGCAGAAACAACTCAGCTTTATTAAATCTTAACATTTTGGATAAATAATTAAAACACATTAGGTCCCTAGAAGTCAGTTCAATATATTTACTTTTAAACTCTGTGCTTCAATGGACAGTCTCATTTTCATTTACATAAACTACCTTTATTGTTTACAAAAGAAACTTCTCTTCTTCTTTAAATGAGCCATTTTATTTTTCAGCAACTTGCTGACTGAATGTCCTTCTCTCATTTGTGGCATCTCCTCCAGATGTTTTCTTTTTCCTTTCTGATTCCTCATTATATTAGCCTTGGGTAAGCTCTCCCTCATTCCTGTTTATACAGTCTTCTGTATATTGCCTTCCCAACTCATCTCATTAAATATCACTCTAGTCTGGTGCTGCTGGACTAGAGTGGGTATTTAGATGAAAAAGATGGACTTATTATGAATCTGTTCCCTCTCTTGACTCCAGTGTATTATTAATATTATTATCATTGTTCATAGTAGAAGTCCCTGCTCTGTGTCCCTATCACTCTCCATGTGAATCTCTCTCTCTCTCTCTCTCTCTCTCTCTCTCTTTCTCTCTCTTGCTCTCTTTCTCACTCTCTCTCCCTCTTGCTAGCTCTCTCTCTCACTCACTCTTGCCCTTCTTCTCTTTTAGCATCCATGTTTTTATTTATGTGAATTCGTTAAAAAGAATGATATCTCAGTCAGTGTCAAATGAGAGTGGGAGAAGAAAGCAGGGCAGAGCAAAGGAACTATTTTCCCTCAGTTGGTAATAAAGCTCTAGATTCATCTTGTCATGGATTTCCTAATCTCCCAGAGGTACATTGTTCTTAGAAATCATGTACTAATTCTAAAGGATCTTCTTATTCCAAAAGGTGCCAGTTTGGGCATCAATCAGTTTCTCAAAGTTGCTGATCCTGCCATTGGCTTTGCATTTGCCCTGGGCATTCTTTCCCAGATTGTTTTTGTAAACCACCTCAATTATTGTGGCTTGGGCTCTAATCTCCTTGAACCCACTGATGTCACTACATCTAGCTTGTCAAAACCCTTTGAATATGTGCCACACCCTAAGTAAAGCAATTTAATACTGTCTCGGTCCTGGGAGTACCCAAAGGACTACTTTTTTTTGGGGGGGGGGCAAACATTCTTTGGAGTGTTCTATTTTATTTCGAACATTTAGCCTATCTGCATTTCATTTTCAAAAGCACATCATTTTGAAAGACAAATGCTTTGAACTTCTAGGACATAAGAGCAGAGTCTTCTACTATGAACAATATAGTATTAATAATATTGATGTGGAAAATGGGAATAGGCAATGTGTGATGTTCATTGCCAGCTACAAGCTGTCCGAGACAGTGCAAATGATTATTTGGAGGAGGATATTACCAAGAACAGCAGCAGCAGCAGCAGTAGCAACAGCAGCAGCAGCGCTGAAGTGCTCCAAAAGAGGGTCACCCAGAGAGACACCAAAGGGAAGAAGGTCTTGTCTATGGACCCAGAGGACTGTGATTTCTTGTGAAGATGATATAGTTATCACAGTTGGAAGAGAATTCAGAAAGCATGGATTCAATGGTTTCTCTGAAGCCCAGGGTATTTTTCCCGTCTTCCCCTCCCCAGTACAATTCAGAGGCTGGTTTTGCAACGAGCATTGTTATACATGGTGATTAAGTTCTATAATTCCATTAGCAGACTACTAAGCTTCAAATATGTTGGGCTTAATTAAGCTTTTATAGAAAGCCCTGTGGAAATAACCACCATGTATAAATAACAGCGACCATTTGAGAAAATGTATTCCCCAGTGCAAACAACCACTCAGCCAACCAACATGTGGAATGTAATTCCACGGAAAGGTATAGATTACAAGATCTGAGGTCTGATCAGTGGTTCTCAAGAAATCCAGGTCACAGCTTAGCGTTACTAGGAAAGATTTTCTTTTCTTTTTTAAAAATACTGTTTCTGAGGTCCCACAATCAGAGAGTTGCTGTTGGTGGAGTTGGGAAGTAAGAATTTTACCAAAGTACTTTTCATCTGGGTTGAAAAGCAGGGAGCTAGTCTTTCTTACATCTGAATTTGATTGAAGTGGGGCAGAAGGGGGTGCTGGACATGTGGATGACTTATCTCGCAGTAGGGCTCTGTTTATAGTTTCGTTTTTGAAACACTCTTGAATCTGAAGTAATCACCACAGCTCAGCCTTATCATTAGTGATGGGCACATTGAGTAGAAGCATCAAGTCATATGCCAAAAATACATAGTTATCAATGAGTTCTTTAAAAACACACAGTAACTGTGAAGAAAGAAATAATTCACAGAACAAAGATAATGGAAAGTTTAATAAGAAATTAAGCCCACACATTTGAAAGACTTCATTTCTTCTCAGTCCTCTGGAGCAGGAGCCTGGCAAAATTCTAGAATAGATTTGAGTCATAAGATACTCCCTGAGGGGGCCCTGAGCAAGCATTAGCTGTCCTAGCAGGGACCAGGTTTGTAGAAATAAGATTTACACAAACTTTTCAAGTTCAAAATAAGAGACTAAATTTCCTATTTCATTTTTTATCAATAAGGGGTACAGCCCAAAGCCACAGTGACTATCTGAAACTGCAGAGCACCAAATCCTTATACAGTGATTTTCTTCTTTCTATATATAAATCCATGATAAACTTTAATTTAAAATTGAGAACAGATTAACTTACTTTATGAATTCTCTTTGGCATATTCAATTTTTCAACATCACCTTGTTTATTGGAGTCACTATTAAGCCAAGCAAGTGTTATTGAATATGCACATGCATTCTCATGTGAGCACACACATGCATGCACACCCAGATACACACACACACACACACACACACACACACACACACACACACACAAACACACACACGGTTGATTGTAATGATGATAGAGATGCTTACTTAATGACTAATGGGTAGGCAGTAGATATAGTATGGATACACTGGATGATTCACATACTGGGAGGATGGAGCAAGATTTATGCAAAATTCCCTTATGGCATTCAGAAAACTAGGAAAATTTAAATTAATGATCATTTGTGAATTTTCATTTAATATGTCTACAGTAATGTTGAGCATAAATACAAGAAGTTGTGAAAAGTGGACATACTTTTCAAGTTAAGAAGGGACAATATAATAAATATCAGACTTTAGAAGAAGATGAATAAGAGTAGTGTCCTAGCAAGAAGCTCTAGGTCTCTCGGGATAATCTATACCTCCTTAAACACTCTCCATGTCACAAGTGTCTTGACTACTAAAACAATCACATCACCGTGTGCAGCTCTTGTTCCACTGTCCAACTGTCTTCCTGTGGTTTCCTTGTCAGATAACTGTACTTTTTTTCTTACCAAAAAAGTATATTTGGTAGAATATGAAAAGCTAACCTAGAGAGCAAAATTGCAAGTACTGATGCTTTTACTCCAATTCAATAGCCTCCGCTTAGTACATTCAATGTAGTATTGACTTGTTGGTAGGTATTTGATTATTGTTTACAATAAAATGAAGTGTGGCAATGTTTCAAATGGTAAAGAGGAGGAATGCCTTTCTATTTGATTTGTTTTTATACTCAGTCAGTTTCAGGCAAAGGGTGAGGGCTGTTGTTTCTCCTCTGTGTGGACAAAGTCACAGCAGGCCTGTTCTTTCATGTCAAGTTGCAAATTTTGGCTTTCTGTTTGTAATATATTTTAACAAAATTCCCAAGAAATACTTGTGCATGCTTTTGTTGAAGTAACTTTTAATCTTCTGTAGTAGCTGTCTCAGAGGCTTACTGCCTCCATCTGCTATCCTAGGCCAAGTCTTGGAAGTTTCTAGCCTCCATATAATCTAATTTAAGCTTACAATGTTTTCAGCCTCTGAAACTTGCCACTGGCCCATTCCTAGTTTTTTCTGAACTCTAGCGGGCTGGTTCAATTCAGCTGTTCTAGCTCAAAAGTCCTCTCCATGCTGACTGATACAATCTGGCTTCTCCCAGTTTCTCCTGAATTGCTCTGCTTGACCTCATAATAACTTTGGCAATCTGTTCTAATCTTCTGACTCATTCTCTGGCTTGTTCTGTCTTGACCTGTGTCTAACTAGTTCTCTCTTCAACTTCTATCTGTACAACTGCTCCAGTCATGCTTGCTTTAGCAGAACTCCTGTGCCTGTTTCAGTGAAACATTCTTTCATGAGTTGGCCTTAGCCTTTCACCTGTGTTCACTTTAATTAAACACTCCTTCACATGTTTGCCCCAGCAAAATACTATCCAACACAACTGACTCTCCAAAGAACCCTAAGTTTCCACTTCAAAAGCTGGCACATGCCAGACAGGTCTTCCAGAAACGTGAGGTAGAAAACTAAAGCAGACACTAACACTTGCCTGTGGGAATTCATATTCTAATAAAAACCCACATACTTTTTTAAACCTACATTTACACCTTATCTCAACACAAACTTTAACTCAAAATTCGTATTGATATAACCAAGAACCAGACAGAGATAATGGGTATGGATGATAAAATCAGAGATGTTACATTGGATGCAGATGAAGGAGAAGAGATGGGCAATCAGAGTTTTGCCTTACACTTAGAATTACAACACAGAATGCTCTAATATGAAGGTTATCGGGAAGAAAGTCGTTTGCTTGAGAGCAAACAGTCAACATTTCTCCAGTATGTATGTAGAGAGAAGATGTATGTATGTGTTCATGGGAACTTGCATATAAAGGCCAGAGGTTGGTTTTCAAGGGAATTATTTAATGTTTTCTTCATCTTAATTTTTAAAGCTGGGTCTCTTATAGAGCTTGGAGCTGGCTAAGAAACCACAAAGATTCTAGTGATCCCATTTCTCTAGTACTGCGAATATAGGCAATTGATGCCATGACCAACTTTTGACTTGGGTGCTGGACATCTAAACCCAGGTAGTCATACTAGTAGGACAAACACTTTACCAAAAAAAAAAAAGCCATTATACCAGTCCCCAAGCAGTGCTTTTAAATAGAAAATTAGTACACATAAAATTGTCTTATTTTTTCTTCGCTCCAGCTCATGCCTTTGAAAAATGGATAGAAAAACAAAACAAAAACAGTGTTGTCCTATATAACATGATAAATCACGAAAAAGAGTATAAACTCTATCAAACTGGTAAGTTGAGTAAAGAAGTAAACTACAAATGTGAATGAGCTTTTGGAGGAGAAATAAATGAAAAATTGATGGGAAGGAACATACAGGAAGAAGCAAACAGTGCAGTCAAAGTAAAATACCCTTGTCTGATAACTTAAGGGTAAGAGCTGACTGCAGAGGGATTCTAAGATAGTATAGCCATCAAGCAGTAGAGAACAAAGAGATTGTTCAGTTCTCTGAGAGGGAAGAATATAATGATCCCAAAGTTCAAGTTTCCAATGAGATTTCCCAGGGTGATCATATTTCCATATATAATATTTGTTCCTAACCTCAGCTCTTATACAAAACCCAAGAAGTCAATACAGACTTGTATCCCTCCCATCAGAACCAAAGCTAAATAACCACTCCTTGTGAGGACACAGTTACTGCTAAGGGCTGTCAGTAGAGTCTCTATAGGAAGGAGAATCTTTGAGTTTTCTCTGTAGATTGTGATGTGTGCATCTACATGAATTTATACATTTTCAGAATAATATACTGTATGATGTTAGATTGCTTGTAAAGGGGACCTCCAGTACAGTGAGAAAAACTGCTACATTCTCCATGATAAAACAATTCTCCTAAATGCACATCATTGCAGTTGTCAGTTTATAGCTAATATTGAAGACAAATACTCTTAAAAACAACACGAATCTATGTTTTCTACCTTTGGCTCATGGTTACAGATGTCAAGATTATGAAAATAGAATACTATTACAATCTATATATGAAAATTCTGATGGATATGCTCAATATGGAGACTTAAACATTGTTCCATTCTGTTGGAGTAATTTCAACCAGTGTTTTTGATGCTAAGCTAAAATAATTTTTTTAACATTTGTAAAATATAAAGATATAAACCTAGCATTGAATTTTCAGTGTTTCTCAAATGGCAAAATGTTAACATCTAAATGAAAATTTTTATTTTAAAACTGCAATGAATTATACAATAGAAAACAGAGGCTTCTTGTTTTAGAAAAGTATATAAAATATTTATGTAGCAATAAGAGTAAGACTATTTTCGAGTTTTGGAAAGAGTGACGGCTCAGCAGTTAAGAGAACTTGATGTTCATCCAGAGGACCCAGGTTTGGTTCCCAGCATTCATTTGATATGACTCACAACTGTCTGTAACATTCACTTTAGGGAATCCACTGGCCTCTGCCGAAACATGCATTCACATATTCTAAACTCACAGGAATACACCTAACATATATATTTCTTTGTTTTAATAACATATCACTCTCACACATTTAAAGTTATATATCCCATACAAAATGAATTAAATTCCTCTCAATATTTTAGGTTGATTTTATGGCTCAGTGGTAGAGCAGTAGCCTGGATGTAAAAGAACCCATACTCTGCAGAATGAAAGAAAAAGACCCTCAAACATTGAATACATCAAAGTAGAAAGGAGAAAATACCAAAAAATGTTGCAATAAAAGATTGAATTTTTATTTTTCTACTGGTAGTAAGAAGTCATTCATGTATCTGAATGATCACTATGCACTTTTCATGGTGTAATTATTTCCTAAAAAGAGTGGGTATAGAGCTTAGTGCCCCAAGAATGCTTCAATTGCCCTGAAATAATTCTCTGAATGCTTTCCTTTTCTCAAATAAGGGATTTGTATAAAAATAATTGTCACCAAAGCTCAGTAGTAGATTAGTGGCTTACTGGCCAATTCTTATCTATCAGAACTATGATTTATATTTCTTATATGTTATAGTTGGGGTTTTAAGTGCCTAGTCTTGTAGGCTACTTTTTACTTACTGAAATTAAATGTTGTTGCTATGATCTTATAAGACATAATGATGAGCCTGAAGAAACTCATCAAATGTTCTAAGGTCACTGACTCTAGAAATCTGTCCATTGGAAGCCAGGCCTATGTGATTCTTAAGCCCATGTCAAATGAATGAACATCGTGAAAATCTACACCTTTTATACCTGTGGCACAATGAGTAATGGGAGGCCTGGGAGAATAGATAATGAACTTTTCCCAAAGTCAACATTCTCCGTGCACTTTCAAGTGTATTGATTCCCTTAAGAACTCTCTAGCATGATGGTTAGATTCTTAATAAAACCCTTCTAAATATTTTATCAAATTCAGCAATGTCCTACCTGATATCTACCACTCCTTACATTAATTCTAATCTCAGGGGTTTCTGTAGTGTGAGGTGATCCCTGGAAATCACTGTCTCTACAGCAGTGCTGTCTAGGATGTACTGTTCCCATAAGAGCTTAGGGAACTAGCAGCAGTATGTGTGGTTTCTTAGATTCTCAAGCTCTTATGTGCCCACTGCATGGAAAACTCACTTCAGCAAGACACTCCCTCCAGAGACTCCCAACTCTTCTGCTGCCTGGACCTTCCATGTCTCCTTTTCCTTCTTTCCTGATTTTTTTTCTCTCTAAGTTCCAAAAAGTGTTCCACTGTTTGCCACTAATCATTAAGGCATTTCTGTCTTCTTATCAAGGGACTGATTATTTACTTAATAACAGTCAGAATATTATGTGGTAGGGCACCTAAAAGCTGTGACCCCTAAGCTTCCCAACTGGAGAACAACTGTCATCTCTTCAGCTCTTAGGTCCACATAGTTTAGAGAGTATCTGACTCCTCATCAGTCTCTGCATGCATCAAAATATTGATGAGTAGCAGTGTCCTTTCTGTCTCCAACATATTCTATAGTGTTCTTGCTTCTTCTTCTCTGGCAATTACCCTTCCCCAACTTTGAGCTTCTCGCCCAAAACACAAAGAGCTCTATGTCCATCTGTTGGGAACCATGAGAGCCCTGAGATAAATATCCTGCCCCAGCTAATTGAGAACCCGGAGATTAACATCCTGCCTGACAATCACAAGGATCCGGCTTGGCCCTGGGAAAAGAACATTCATGGAAATCCACCCCCTCTCCACCTGTCATCCACCCGCTCCCCACCTGTCACACTGGAGCTCAACCCCAGAAGATCTTGTAAACTTCCATCTCCCTCCTTCCTCTCCCCCCCCCTCCAAGATTTTTGCTTTAAATATGGTTGGCTACACTAAGTAAATGGCTCTTGACAAGCAATGCTTCCTTGAGTCCTGTTGTCTCTCTCGCCCATTCTTTATTCACAGGTTGTGACCCTCCTCGTTCCCCCCCAAATAACGTGACCTGCAGGCCAGGTCAGGTGGCGCCCAACGTCGGGCTCGAGGCACGGGTCACCTCCCTGACGGATTAAGATCGCGATCGAATCCAGGTTCATGACTGATGCTGCTCGCCCGGTTGCTCCACTCATTAGGTAAGTCATCCGTCTTAGACATCTCAAGAATGGGCCATTCCATGTCTAAAGAAGTCCGCTTTATAAAGGACTTAACTTAAAAGAAGCTCTCAGAGAGAGGGGCATAAGGGTAAAGAAAAAGGACTTGGCAAGATTTTTTATCTTTATTGATGAGACATGTCCTTGGTTTATGATTGATGGGCCAGTTATCCACCCCAAGAAATGGCAGAAGGTTGGTCGTGAACTTAATGAAAAAATAAAACTTGAAGGAGACAAAGCAGTCACGGCAACGATCTTTACATTTTGGGGTCTCATCCAAGACATTCTTGAGGACACTGATTCAGATTCGGGGAAATGTCAGCTCCTCTCAGTTGCAGAACTCTGTCTCTCACAGTCCTGGCCTGGGTCCCGTCCGCCTTCTCGTCTGCCCTCTCGCTCTCCATCTCAGGCCTCTATTTCCTTTACTCTCATTGATATGCCACAGGAGGACTGTCAGATTCCGCCCTTGCCTGCTGCTGCTCCCGCTGCTCCCCTTTATCCACCTCTTCCCTCACAGGTCCCTCCAGTTCCTTCCCCTTGTCATCATCCTCCTCCCTATGACGACCTTTTCTCCTCTGCGGAGAAGGGCCTTTCTAAACCTCTCTGCGCTCCAGTCTTCTGCCAACCGTCTGTGCCCATAAAACCCACCTCTTCTCCCTCTGCCCCCGCTACTTTCCTCGCAATTCCCAAACTGCTCAACCCTGGCGATGCTGCGGTCCTTGAGGAGGAAGCGGCCCATTATCATTCTGAAGATTGG
>NW_022196913.1:5140237-5140803 GCF_008632895.1 Mastomys coucha
ATGGCTCTTGACAAGCAATGCTTCCTTGAGTCCTGTTGTCTCTCTCGCCCATTCTTTATTCACAGGTTTGACCCTCCTCGTTCCCCCCGAATAATGTGACCTGCAGGCCAGGTCATCCATCCATTCTTTATTTAGTGTTCTATGTATCCATTTGAACCTAGCATCCTCTTACATTTATGTTCTCACATCCTATTTGAGGAAGAGAGCAATTCAGGTATAACTGACTGCAGGGCTATGCAGACATTACTCATAGTTGACACTACAAAATTATGACTCCTACATATAGACAGCCAAAGTCATATATATAGTTAACTTCATTTGTAAGTGCTTTAAAACCTAAAATGTTTAGAAATACAGAAAGGAGACGATTTGTATGACATTTTATTAAAGTAGAACAAAAAAGAGTGAAGAGAAAGAAAAGATGGAAACCAAGAAAAGTGATTAGAAGTCAAGAATGATGGTTTCAGATAGAATGTAATAGAGCAATAGGAAGAAAGAATTAATTAGACAGAGACTAAGAAATGAGGATTCCAGAAAGGGTAGAAGAAGGCAAAGTTCAAGAAGTG
>NW_022196913.1:5140813-5158326 GCF_008632895.1 Mastomys coucha
AAAAAAAAAAGGAGGTAGATTGAAGAACAAATCCTACTTAAGAAAGAATATTATGTGGTAGTTAATTTTTATTTTCCTAAGTGACGCCACTAAGGTAACATGGATACTTTGCTTCATGTTTTTACGAAATGCACCTGCCAGGATGTTAAAATTGAAGAGTCAGATGAGTGGAGAGTAAGACAGTTAGCTTCAATTTCCTTTCTATAATCAATAACTTGTTTTCTTCCCATTTTGTGGGAAGTGGTTATTTGACTCCACTTACCAGATATAAATGGTTTCTCTATATCATCTTAGGTAACTCTTGAAACAACCATGAGTAAAATACTGTTGTTTTATCAGTGCACACACACACACACACACACACACACACACACACAAAATCCATGCTGTGACTTTACTATTGCCCAACAACACATAGCAGTGAAGCCAAAACCCAAGTCAGGCAATATAAGCCTAGTTCCTCTAGCTTCTGATTGGCTTACAGTTTCTTCTATATCCCAATTGTTAAAATGCACATTCTACCTAAATAATTTTAATTCAATATAACAAAATAGAGTAATGCAAGGTATGAATTAGTCTACAGTATGAGAAATTGTTAACTTTTTCCTTGTGTTTGATTCTTAGTTGAAAGGCTCATGAGGATATGAGTCATATTCCTAGTAACTATGTAAAAAGCTGGGCATGGTGGCATACATATGTAATCGCACCACTACTGAGAGACTCAAGAGGACTTCTAGGACTCACAGGCATGAAAGAAAACCATGTGATCCCCACATCTGAGTGACAAAACCCATTTCAATATAAACAATGAAGCAAGCAAACAAACAAATTAAGACACACAACACCTGAGTAAGACAGACAGCTAGCATGTACGTATGTATACATCATTGCAGACTTACAAACACACACATACATGTTTTTGAACCAGGGATTATAGATGTCTCATTTTTAATAATAATGAAACATACATCAGACATTTGTTCAACCATTAAACACTCTGCTAAATGCTAAGAATAAATTTCATCACAGATAAAAAGAATAGAAGTAGAATTCTTGAGACTGCTCAAAGATATTTATTGGTGACAGTGTAGTAGAATATTTACTCAATGTTTGTGACACATTTTTCAATATATTTTTTCCTGTGTCTTCTAGGATGTCCCAATGGCATGAAAAACACACATTATTTCCATTATATTAATCTCATTACACTGGCTTCATAAGAGGTGGGCCAGCTGGCATTCTCCTCAAAGAAACTTGGTCTCCATTTCTCACTTCTTGATTTTGAACACTGCCAAGATACTTTACTCTCTAAAGTTCTACTTTTATAATTTACAAGAGAGAGAGAGAGAGAGAGAGAGAGAGAGAGAGAGAGAGAGAGAGAGAGAGGAATAATTGGTAGCTTATATTGCTTAAATATTCAAAGAGCTTGGTAGCTAAAATGTTCGCTTTAGTGAATTACCGTAGCTACTGAGTGAAAATCATCATTCTTATTAGTAGCCCCAGTACCTGTTATAATATTATTCATTGAAAGACTCAAAATTAATACAGGGAAATATAATCTTTCAGCTAAAAACCAGAAAATAAAGGCTGTAGACATGGTTTTGTCAGTACAGTGGTTGCTGCACAAGCATGAGGACCAGAGTTGAAGTCCCTGTACCAGTGTAAAGAGCAGGCATGTGTTAGGCATCTTCAATTCCAGCACTAGAAGAGCTGATACAGAAGCATCCCAGGGACTCAGTGACTGACAGTCAGCCAAGTCGACCCAGCAAGCTCCAAATTTACTAAGAGATCCTGTCTCTAAAAATAAAGTATGGGGAATCAATTGAGGAAGACCACATCAGTCTCAAGCTTCAATAGACATCGACATAAATAGACTCATATGAGTGTGCGCATACACATATAAACACTAATATGTATACATACACACAAAATTAAAATAAACTCTAAGATTAGAACCAGGATTTTGTACTAGCTTGAAGTTTTCTCACTTTTGAAAAGTACCAAAAAAACAGTCATGATACTTGTTTTAGTGCTTTGTTGTTTAAATGTATAAAATGGTGTCAACTTAAACAGTCTGTATGTTTCTTTTTACCTGTAGGAAGTTTCAAATAAGTGACTAGCCAAAATATTAACCAATAGTAGTGTCTTTGGATTCAGTCATTTACATTTGTTCAGATGTTTATCAAAGGTTTTACACAATAGTTTTATTTTCTACCCCTCTTCTTCCTAAATCAGTAACTAAGCATATACCTAGTTAACTCACTGTCTGTGCTGCTAATTAAGATACATACAGGGAATGCATTCTGACTAAAACCATTAGTACTCACAGTACTAACATTACATTGTATCAGCCAACTACAATTGAAAATCAAGTCACAAATGACTAAATAATTAAACACCACAAAATGACTTTAATGTTAATGCTACACACAGCATTCATTTTGATACATCATAAATATTTAATTTTATTAAATTCACCTAGGCCCTTACTTCAACTTAAATCTACAGGCCTGTGCTGATTGTTCTTGACCTCTTTGAACAGTTCTCAACCTGTGGGTGATGACCCCTCTAAGGGTCACATATCAGGTATCTTAGACATGAGATATTTACTTTATGATTCATAACAGTAGCAACATTATAGTTATGAAGTAAAACCAAAGTAATATTATGGTTGGAAAGTCACCACAACATGAGGAACTGAATTAACGGGTCACAGACAAAAAAAAAAAAAAAAAAAAAAAAAAGAAGATTCAAAACTACTATCACTCTTAATTATTAGCTGAATAGGAGCAAAGCATAATCAGGCCCAAAGGAGCACTGCTCTCTCAGTACAGTTGAGCATTATCACTTCTTCCAGTTGAGCTGCATATTGAAAAAACATTGATACCTTTCAGTTTCTTAATGTGCACTCCTTCCAAAAGTGCATATGATGTTGGGGCAACTAATATAGTCTCAAAGCATATTCATTCAGCTATGGAAGGTGTATGGGCTGATTTGTTTTGATGGTGAGAGAATGAAAATACATCTTCCTTTCAATGTTTGATAACTTGAGGATTGCTGAAGCTGCAGACAGGTACCTTTTTATTTTCTCTTCAATGTTTTATTTCTTTTAAAAGTGGTAAAAGTTATGCATTACCAGCTTTGCACACACACACACACACACACACACACACACACACATACACACACACAGACACACACACAGAGAGAGAGAGGGAGACAGAGAGAGAGAGAGAGAGAGAGAGAGAGAGAGAGAGAGAGAGAGAGAGAGAGAGAGAGAGAGAGAGAGAGATCAGTTTATCCTCAGTGGTTATTCCTTAGAATATTAGTTGTCTTGTCTTTTGTGAGAGGGTCTCTTGCTTTTACCTAGAACTCAAAATATTCAGCAAGGCTAACTTGTACAGCAAACCCCAGTGATCCACCTGTCTCTTTCAACCTCCATCACTGAGATTACCAGTGTGTGCCATAGTGCCTGGCCTTCCCCATGTGTCCTGAAGAGTGAATATGTTTGCATAACAAGTTCTTATCCTAATTAAAATATCTTACCAGTCTACATGAAGTATATTATTTGTGGCTTATATTGACTTATTGAGATTTTACAGCCAATAGCAATAATGTAGCTTTGGTTTAATGTTATAAAAGTCTTTCAAGAAGAGATGCAATCATAAATAAATATATTTAAATGTTTCATTGTATTTGGTAAGTCACCCATATTCTGATTCCTTTATTCCAGTTGTATGAGGGCAAAGTTATCCCACAGCTTCTTGTCTATGTGACCCATACATATCTTAACATGCATTGCTCATTTGCTAATGATTAAGGTCTTGTAATAGTCTACTTTCTGAATGAAGAAAACATTGACAAATACAAGCTATATCATTCATAATATAGATGGTGACACTTTGTCTCATAAAATAAACAGTGAACTTATTCATAAAGAAGAATTATCAATTGAAAGAGTCCATTCCAGGTCTCCTCATGGGGCTGTCTTTTTTGTACACTCTGGGGAGAACTCATCTCCAGCCAGAGATTAGTTCTGGGCTAACAAGGTCACCAAATAATGATGCACAACCAGATTTTCTTGTGATTAGATACTGACTTCAATGCAAAATAACCTAGGGTCTGTCTTGTCTGATCAAAGGGAAGAATGATTTCAGAGATGTCAGGGTCAGGGTTCCATCATGAATTTTTTTTCTCCGCACTGCTGATTTGGTTCTGTAAGAATGTATAGAATGATAACACAATTGTGCCCTAACCATATGTTTGAGTTCACACAAAAGGCAAATAAGCTTCCTTTTTCTAAATTTCTTCCTACCTTGATGTATGGGCTTTATTTCTAACCTCTCTCTGAATAACCATCATACAATCACAGAGAGCTTAGTTTCTGAAAAGCATAACAGTTGCCTGAAAATTGACTTGATGTCTTTTGCCCATCCCTCCCTTAGGTCCCCGAAGACATTTTAATATGAGTCCTGACATTATGATGGATGAAAGCTGGTATTTTACTGTAGCAAGGCCACTCCCATGTGGAAAATAACAGCTTGTTCAAAAGCTGGTCTTCCAGGCAGACTTGGGATATGCAGAAAGCTAAATTTCCAGTCTTGCCTCTCTTCTTCCCTTTAAAAATATCTTTCCCTAATGTCTCTGTGCTGATTATCAAATTCCCCAGGTATCACAGGTTAGAGCTAATTGAAGGTCACATAGTGATAACAATAAATGTCAGTGAATGATAGGATTAATTGTACAGAACAAACAAGGTAGAGTGTAATGTTTCAATGATATAATTTTTCAGGACAAACTTTCGACTTCAAAAGAATCAAGAATCATTTACTTATTTGTGAATTAGAATTTTAAAAAGTTATTCTAATGATTATTTAAAAAAATTTCTGCCATGTCAGTAGGCCAGACATAAATAATAATAAATAATAGGCCAAAGTAAATACACCTAGTTTACTCTATAATCAAGTATATTATATGTTTTTAATGCATAACAATTTGTCTAACTCTATATTAAATACCACAGTCAACTCTTTTAAAGTTAATCAAGGTGCACATTTTTTGTTATGATCTTAAACCTTTGAAAAATAACATTCCATGTAACATTACAGCAGAATTATAGAATTTTGAGAACAATTTTTTAAATTTTTTATTGGAAATTTTCTTTATTTACATTTCAAATGTTATCTCCTTTCCTGGTTTGCCCTGGGAAACCCCTTATCTCCCTCACCCCATGCTACTATGAGAGTATTCCCCTACCCATCCACCGTCTCCTGCCTGAGAGAACTACCATTCCCCTACACTGCGGCATCGAGCCTTCACAGGACCAAGGGCCTCTCCTCCCACTGGTGCCTGACAAGGCCATCCTCTGCTACATGTGCAGCTGGAGCCATGGGTCCCTCCATGTGTACTCTTTGGTTGGTAGTTTAGTCCCTGAGAGTTCTTGCGGTTGGGGGAGAGGAGGGTCTGGTTGGTTGATATTGTTCTTTCTATGGGTTTTCCAACTCCTTCAGTTCCTTTAATACTTTCCCTAACTCCTCCATTGGGGACCCTATGTTCAGTCCAATGGTTGGTTGTGAGCACCTGCCTCTGTTTTTGTCAGGTTCTTGCAGAGCCCCTCAGGAGACAGCTATATCAGGCTCCTGTCTGAGTTTGGTGTCTGTATATGGGATGGATCACCAGGTGGGGCAGTCTCTGGATGGCCTTTTCTTCAGTCTCTGATCCACACTTTTTCTCTGTATTACCTCCCGTGAGAATTTTGTTCCCCCTTCTAAGAAGGATGGAAGCATCCACACTTTAGTCTTCCTTCTTCTTGCACTTCATATGGTCTGTGAATTATATCTTGGGTATTCCAAGCTTTTGAGCTAATATCCACTTATTAGAGAGCGCATACTATGTGTGTTCTTTTGTGATTAGGTTACTTCACTCAGGATTATATTTTCTAGTTCCATCCATTTGCCTAAGAATTTCATGGGAAGAGCCTTGAACACATGGGCACAGGGGAAAATTCCCTGAACAGAACACCAATGGCTTATGCTCTAAGATTAACAATAGACAAATGGGATTTCATAAAATTGGAAAGTTTCTGCAAGGCAAAGGACACTGTCAGTAGGACAAAATGGCAACCAACAGATTAGGGAAAGATCTTTACCAATCCTACATCAGATAGAGGGCTAATATCCAATATAGACAAAGAATTCATGAAGATAGACTCCAGAGAATCAAATAACTCTATTAAAAATGGAGTACAGGCTAAACAAAGAATTCTCAATTGAAGAACATTGAATGGCTGAGAAGCACGTAAAGAAATGTTCAACATTGTTACTCATCAGGGAAATGGAAATCAAAACAAACCTGAGATTCCACCTCATACTAGTCAGAATGGCTTATACCAAAAACTCAGGTGACTATAGATGCTGGCAAGGATGTGGAGAAAGAGGAACATTCCTCCATTTTTTGGTGGGATTGCAAGCTGGTACAATCACTGTGGAAATCAGTCTGGCAGTTCCTCGGGAAATTGGACACAGTATTACCTGAGGACCCAGCTATACCACTCCTGGGCATATACCCAAAAGATGCTCCAACATATAACAAAGACACATGCTCCATTATGTTCATAGCAGCCTTATATAAATAAGGTTATTATAAAATAGCCAGGATCTGGAAAGAACCCAGATGTCTTTCAACAGAGGAATAGATACAGAAAATGTACATTTTCACAATGGAGTACTATTAAGCTATTAAAAACAATGACTTCAAGGTGAACATTTTTCCTTTAAATTTTTTTTAAAACATTCCAACTGAATGGAGAACAAAAAATATTGTACTTTTCAATAATGTACAATTAAGAGTAATCTTGTTTAGTTTCCAAGATATCCTGAACCAAAAATTAAATAGACCGTATATTTTGAGAACTTGGAGATAACTAATCTATGTTCTTTTTCCTCTACGGTCTTTTATTGGTCTGTATTACTTACTAACATACAGATGGGGATGCTGAGATGTCTCAATTAGTAAAGGGGTTCTCGTTAGCCTGGGGTTTGAGGTCTATTCCTGGGACCTCATGGTGAAAGAAGTGAATGGATTCTATCTAGTTATATTCAGACTCCCAACTGCACTTGTTGCCATGTGTGTACACATACATATGCACATGCATACACCTACATGTATGCACCCATGTATAGTGCACATGTACATACATAAAAATTAAAGTTTAAATATAATTAAATTTCTCCAAAAGTCTGCAACACTAAGTAATAGATTATTAGAATGGAAGAAGGCATTCTGAAGACAGGATTCCTTGTGCAGGTCTAAAATCCCAGTTGCTTATGACATGGATGGAAAAGAAGGTTTAAAGTTTAAAGCCTATCTGGTTACAGAGAACAAATCTGGAAAATTAGTGAGTTCCTGTCAAAAAATATCAAGTAAATGTGCTAGGAATGTGTGATTGAACTAGAATGGGAAGGACTTAGGTTCTGGTCAATGGGTACTGAATTCAGGAATCTTGACTTCACAAGGGCAGGTAGGTCCTATTTGATTAACAAACAAACCAGCACTTACATCGCCAGGCTCACTCATGTTTAAATGATAAAACAAGGCAATCATTGTCAATAAACAAATACCTTGTAAATTATTAAGGAATGTATAAATGTAACGATCCTATGAGATTGGACTGAGGATAAAATATAGTCTATGCCAGGGGCAGTTTGTATCAGCCCAGTTTACTTTGTATGCATTAATGTGACTGGATTAACTTTTCAGTTTCACTTATATTTTTCTTTCATTTTTTGGTAACTACCTCCTTCAAATTCCTTTGACAACCTGAGAATATCTTGCAGCTGAACGCAATATTAATTACATTTCAAAGCAAACCTTTATTCATTTGGGGGCAATCTGTGTAACAGAAATCTGTGACTGAAGCTGCTGCCAAGCCAATTACTGCAAAATAACTCAAATATGTCTGGACAGATTGCATTTCTTCTATTGTTAGATTGTTTATTCCATAGATCAAAAGGCTAGATTCACTTTAATTAAAATGAACCAACTCACATAGTTAAATATATCACACACCCCTTCTGATTGTATAAGGGATTATGTATAGACAGGCTGTGCTAATGAAAATCTGTTCTGTCTTGAATTTACAGCATAATTTATGTTCTTTTTCTAGATATTTGTAGGCTTTCTTTTTGTCAAAGTATCCTTCATATGAATAACTGAGAGAAGCAATAACTTGCCAGAGATGAAGAACACAGTGCAAAGGAAGGAATTATTCAGTGCTGAAAGCAAACCACACATCACATCACGTCATGCATGCAGACGAAGCAGGTGAATTGCAACAGGTTGGAAGATGCACTTGACATTCAGATGCTTATCTGAACTTTATCTGAACAATTCAGATGCCTTAGTTCTGCAACACAAAGCTATGGGTTTTATTATTCTTTCCTGAAGCTTTTGAAGTGCCGTTGTATGAAGTTATAAACATCCTTTTCTCTTCAGGATGAAAAAACATCAACCAATATATTGATCTAAAGAAGAAAGAAGAAAGCTGTACAACTTTGAAGTCGATCTGTCAATTTCTACTATTATTCTATCATCTATCTCTTATCCATCCGTCCATTTATCTACCTGTGCAGCAAATACATATCTATCCCTCTACCTGCCTATCAAGAAAATGTTTTTCCTGTTCAAAACTAAAATATAAATTTATAGTTTTTAATATTGCCACTTTTAGTTTTTACTAAGGATATACAAAGCTCTGAAGACATAAAATGGTACACTTATGGTCTCTAAACTGTAGATTTAAATGAAAATGAAATTACTGTAAACACAAAGTTGTCCTTTATTTTCACAACATCACCAAATGCTTGTTGTTATGTTTACTTCAGAGGGTTTTAAGACTGTTGACTTTGGTAGGAGAAAGTCCTAGAACATTTCAACTCTGACAGATATGATAGCAGGTAGGAGAACAGTGATAAATGTGTGAGCAGTGTAAACCAGACAAGCACATAAACCTAGTAGACCCTCCTAAACTTTATAGACTTTCTATACTCTAGCCCATGGTCAGGTCTGTTTGCCCATGGTCGGGGTGAAATGAGGGAGGATCTCAAACACTTATTGTCCTATTTCTCAGTACTGTTGGCCATGCAACCATCAAGTCCTCAACTGAGTCAATTTTTATCATCTGTGTTGATACTTGTTCTATCTAGTCCTGTTTCTCTAGACAGGGCCATAGTTACTCTTCAGCAGACATGGCAGGTAGATACCATTTTTGCCTTATAGGGTTTCTCCCACTCATAGCACAAAATCAGACACAGGGAAATTGTATTTTTGTGAGAGCACATGTGAGTCACTTATAAAAAGCAATGGCATGTTTTTTTTCTTTCCTATGTTTCTATAACACAGACATGTCTCTGCTGTTTGGATGACATTAAAAGTCCAAAATTGGAGTGGAAAAATAAGATATCCATCTTTCATAGTTGTTCAGATTGGAGTAAAGGTTAGTGTGCTCACCAATTTGGTTTCTAGTGAGGGTGGACTCTTTCTTCCTAAGTGTGTTGTCTCTGAGCTATTTCTCAAAAATATGCTTAGTGTCTTCCTTACCTGCATAGTTACTAATCCCAAAACACATTCCAACCTATTGACTCATTTTAGTCTCATTTTAGTCTAATTATCTTCCAAAGGATTCCCCTCCAAATACCATCATTTTGACAGTCATCAGTTTTACAAGTGAACTGTGAACACAAAACTATTTATTGTATAGCAAAAACAACTCATATTGTTTCCTCGCATGCATTTGAATATTCTAGCTTTTAATAAACTCAGATTTGCCTCCTAGATCTGTACCTCTCCCCTCCCTATCTCAAGCCAAGGAGAAATTTTTTGAATCCTAAGTAAATAAACTGCAATTTTGACACTGATAACTCTTGTCTAAGCTATTCTGACTGCAACAGTCTTCGGATTATCTGGTAAACAATGGACTTCAAGTAATATACATCAACACAAAATAATTGTCCAGAATTCATGTATTTCTCAGAAGAAATATTATGACTACTCTACCTTACTAGAAATCAGGGCAATATATGAAAAATGCCCTCTCTTCTGTCCATGATGCTAAAGAATTTAAAGGAATTTTATCTATATATTAAGTTCTTTTTTCAGAACATACAATACTCTTCAAAACTAGAGTTAATTACTCCAAAGTCCTCAGGAAGAATAAAAAATTACAGGGATTATAAATAATCCATCTTAGCTTCAGAAAGAATAAAGAATGACTAATCTAAGATACATATTTATGTATGTGTGTATGTGTGCAGCATTGGCTTTCTAGTACTCAAATTTCTTTTTATGAGAGGGTTGCTGCAAGGAGGGTAGGAGGAATAGCTTGCTGGTATTATTGAGTCTTCAAGATTCTCCCAAAGAATCAGATCAAAGACTCTAGTCTCTCCAGTGTGCTTCCAGGCAATGACTAGACTTGGAAGTTATGTCAGAGTCAGAACTATTCAATGGGCCAGGATTGCAATTTCAAGGTTCTCTCTAGCTTACTTCCCCTTTCTCCTTAAATGTATTCTTCTTAGAATAGGTTATTGAACGGATCAGATCAATAATGTGTCTATATAACTATTCATATTACTGTATAAGTTCCTTCTTGTATGTTTACAGTAAGTGTAAACTATATATTTCCTTTTGTAATGTGTACATCTATTGCTATGCATGTGCACATGCTATTGTGCAACTCACACATGAGCATAAGCACACACTAATTTGGAGTTGGTTCTTTGAGTCAAAGAACCAACCTCACACAGAAATACTAAGAGGTGATAAATGTGCCTACGAGTACTACAAGCTTTTCATCCTTCCAACTTTTGGGTTTGTTTTTCATTGTTCATTTAAGTTTTGTGTGTCTTGCTCTGGTTCTTCAGACCGGGACTCAGTCACATGTAATTTTCTCTCATCATGTTTGTAAAACATTTTTCTCATTAGATTGAGAAATGGGTACTTATGTGTAGGTTGAAATATGAAGTTGGTTAATGGCATTGTTATTTATATTAAAAAGATCAAAACTGAAACTAAACTAAAATTGGACCAATATCTCTAGTCTATTGTTTATATTAAGATGTCCTACATGGGGTTCAGTTAGTAGTAGTTCATAAATATATTAGGTTTTTGGTTTTTAATTGTAATTTGTTGTTATTTTAATTCAATTTCTCAGAATCAAGCTTTATAGAGATATTAACAGACACTTAATCTAGTTTAGAACAGGAATCTTCACTTGTATAGAAAGTCACATTTAAATAATTCTTCTGAGAACCTCTCAATGTTTTCCTCATGTGTTAGTAAGTTTAGAGGCCATGCATGCCATTTTTATGCATTTTATACAGTGACTGTCAATGAATACAAATCTTTCCATTAAAAATATATGATTTTGAAAGTATATTATGTTACACAATCCTGAAAATAGACAAAGATTATTAATTCCAAATAAGGTCTTTGAGGGAATGTCTTTAGATAATATAATTCTATATTTACATATCTACTTTAGCGTATTCTTTTAATCTAATTTAAAATGACTATCACTAAAATATTGACACTATCAACAATGAGAATATATTGGAAAGAATTTTTGTAGATATAATAAAGTGATTCTTTTCACAATTTAAATGAATTATATTCTATGCAAATGTATTTACTTTCTAAATAAACATAGAGAAATATCCTATTTTATCAAAACATAATGAATTATGTTTGATAATTTCCATTGAAATGTCTAATATTCTTCCCCCTCCTTCTTTGTTACATGAAAGTTTGTGTGAGTACATAGATTTAAAGCATGCTTTGTAAAATTTTTTATTGCAAAGCAAGAATATATTAGCAGGAAGCTTTTTAAAATTATGATTTTTTTTGAGTTTAGTTTTAATAAAATTCATTGCGAATTTTGTACAGTTTATTTTTCTCATAATTCTTTTCACTACCTAACTTTTCCAAATTATTCACTTCTTTCTAGTCATCCAGCTTCATGTTTTTTTTCTCTCTCTGAAACAGAACAAAAAGAAAAAGAAAAAAAAAAACAAACAAACAAGGAGTCCTAGTTCTCTTGGCCATGGGGACCTACCCAAAAATGTGGTGATATATATAGTGTCACTCCATAGAAGAAAAACAACTGTACTTCTTACAGCAGTTACCCCTTTCAAAATGGCTTCTTGGTCAGAGATGGGACTTTGTGCCCACTTCCTACCCCAACAATGGGGTTTTGTCTAGCTTGATATTGTGCAGGTCTTCCTTATGTGTTTTCTACTTGCCCTTATAGTCCATTGAGAATTTAATTGTACCAGTTTGCAGTCCCACCAGCAACAGAGGTGTAGTGGGTTGTCCCAGAAAAGGGGATGAGAGAGGGGCAAGTCAGGAGTGGGTGGGTGGGTGAGAGAGTACCCTCTTAGAGGCTAAGGAGACTGGAAAGGGGGATAAGATTTGATATGTAAATAAATAAAATAATCAATTAAAAATGGAGAATTAAATTGTGTCTCTATGTTAACAGTTGATAACATTTCAAATTACTTAGTTATAAAAAGATTGAAAGACTAGAGTATGGTACTATGTGCATCCTCTCCCTCTGCACGTGATTCTGAAGTTTGCTTAACTTGCCAGTGAGATAATATGACTTGTCTGATTGTACAGGAGCTCATATGAGCTGCGCTCATATGAGCTGCGGACATACAAATTTTAAGACATTTATAACTATTTTAGGAAATAACGAGCATACTTTAAAAGCTAATAGAGATTTGAACAACTCTCATCTTGGACTTCAAAACAGTTTTCCAAAATTTATAAAGAAAGATTTTCTTATGAAACACAGAGATATCCTTTCTTCTTTTTCTCTTTTTTTTGTTATTGATGCAAAGCATGAGAGCAAGCCAATCCTGGTATAAGTATTGAGATGCCGAAGGAAAATGAGCTCACTCATTTCCTTATCCACTCTTGGAGCCATGAGTAGCTGAATATTCTTAGACAGAGGCTGCCAGACAGATTCATTCTCTTCATGATTATGGATTTGAAGATTCCAAAGGAGTTAAAACTGTCAGAAAAAAATAGATCTGGGCTTCTAGTAGCTTAGGCACAAGTTTAAGACAAACAAACAAAACTGACTGTTTAGTTCATTACATGCTAGACTCACTCAAATACCTGAAGCCTGGAAGAACAGTCTCGGGATAATGAAGGCCCAATCAGGATGCATGGAGCAAGCGTGCTTAATCTCTGCTTCCCCTTTACAGCTGAAATACAGTCAGCAATCATTTACGTGCTATTATGGTTTTAAATTTTTGTACCCCCCTCCCCCCATGCATTCATATGTAGAAAAATACGACAGTTTTTGAGAACAGAGCATTTTGAAGGGGCTTAGGGTTAACTGGGATCTTTCCTTAAGGTGCACTTGGCCTTTCTCCCCTCCCACTGTTTTTCTCTCCTTTGCTCTACCTTCAACTCCTCACCCTCCCTTATCTCTTCTCTTTCTTATCCCCTTTCCTCCTGTCATCTTCTTTCTCCTTTCTGTTTCTCTTCTTTCTCTGTTTCTGTCTGTCTGTATTTGTTTTTGTCTGTCTTTGTATCTCTCTGTCTATCTCCGTCTCTCTGTTTCTTTCTCTCTCTCCTTTCTCTCTCCACCCTGTCAAGGAAGGAAGGAAGGAAGGGAGGGAGGGATGGATGGATGGAGGAATGGAGAAGCTGATGGAGGAACTACGGAGGATACAGTGAAGAAACGGAAAGGAGCCTGTTCTTTTTTAGTCAGGAGAACTAGACAGAACCAAATGGTGAGCACATAGCCATTGAACAACAGTCTATAGAACTATCAGAAACAATATCTGTTGTTTAAGACACTGGAGTCTATGATATAACATGGCCCCAGGTTTGCCAAAATGGCCTCCTGGCTCTATCAGTAAGTTTACAGGATGTAATCCCGAGTTTGCTTTATATATTAGTTGCTGTTGCCCTGTTTACACTTATGGATAAGGTCCTGCATTGTTCTGCGCTAGCCAGAGTCTTACTGTTTTTTGTAGACCCTACATAGAACATTTAAAAGGTTAACTAGAGCAGTGTTATGTTGCTCCTAAGGTTAGTATATAAGGTGGTCTGCTTTAACATGGCCATATAGCTTCATATATTTGAATGCTTAGTCACCATGGAGTGGAACTGTTTGAAAGAGAATTAGTAGATGTGGCCTTCTCAGAGGAGGTATATTATTGTGGGTAGGTATTGGAAGTTTCCAAAGCCCATGTCAGTGTGCTAGGCTCTCTCTCTCTCTCTCTCTCTCTCTCTCTCTCTCTCTCTCTCTCTCTCTCTCTGTCTCTCTGTCTCTCTGTCTCTGTCTCTCTCTCTGTCTCTGTCTCTCTCTGTCTCTGTCTCTCTCTGTCTCTGTCTCTCTCTCTGTCTCTGTCTCTCTCTGTCTCTCTCTGTCTCTGTCTCTGTCTCTGTCTCTCTCTCTCTGTCTGTCTCTCTCTTACTTCTCTCTCTAAACATTTGGATTAAGATGTAGCTCTCAACTACTTTTCCAGACCACATACACTTCGATGGTGTCCCCATAATGGAAATGGACTAAACTTCTGAAATTGCAAGCAGGCGTCCATTAAAATGCTTTGTTTTGTAAGTCTCATCACAGTGATAGAACAGTGACTCAGACAATAAAAAATATGGAAACCTCAATAAGTACTCAGCCAAATGGGGAAATAACTTTTTCTGTAATTCCTAATCTAGGAGATGTTTATATTTCCCTTGGTTTATCTATTTGTTTGCATTTCTATTTCCAGTACCTGAGCTAAGAAAATTATTTGAAAACTTCTTACAAGGGAAATCAGTAAGTGCAAGGGTGGTTTGTTGACAGGTTTGGTTCAATGTTTTACCTAACAAGTTGTCCATAAGATAGGGGTTCATTCAAACACAATTTGATTGCTCGTGTAAAGGATGTATTCATGACTCAGGCTGTTTCTTAAATGTTCATTTCAAACTCATATTCCATATTTTGCCAAGACAGCAGTAAACATTCTTCTATAATATAGCTTTAAGTCCAGAGCAAGATGGTAGTGGCTATAGCTTCAGAGAATTCAGAAAGGTTGTCAGGATGAGTTATAGTCTGCAAAGGGATTTTATGTCTAGTCCAAATTCATCTTTGGGGTCTGAAGGCCCTGAGGGTCTGATTGACTTTATTTGACTGACATACTTTTCTTGGATTCCTGAAATTAGATTGAAAGGGAGGGGAGACTTTTATTACAAAAACAAAGTTTACCAAGACAGGGAAAGTGGGTGCCTGTTTATTCTTGAACCAGTATTTCCCACAGCCTAGTGTTTTTGGATGTCTCATATTATATATAATTTTATATTTCATAGAGATAGACAGCTTTATCTCTACAAAGTGGCCCTCGTATATTCAACAATGGCAGTGTTATGGATTCCTAAGTTTAGGATCTGTGAGTAATGTTCAGTTCTATTCACCAAACATGCAAAATGTCCCTGAAATACTTCTTAGACAAAAGACAGGTCTCCTAGTAGGCTTACTATTGCTGTGATGAAACACCATGAAAAGGGAAACTTGAGGAAGAGAGAGCTTATTCTGCTTATACTCCTAGGGAACCACAGGGGTCAGGACATGAATTCAAACAGGGCAGGAATGTGCAGTCACAATTTGATGCAGAAGTCATGGAGGAGTACCACTTACTGGCTTATTCCTCATAGCTTTCTCAGCTTGCATTCTTACAGAATCCAGGATCACCAGCACAGGGTGGATCTGCTCACAATAAACAGGACTTTCCCACACCAATCACTGATTAAGAAAATGTCCTACAGGCTTGCTTACAGCCTGATATCATGGAGACTGAATGGAGATTAAATTTCTATATTGAAGGTCTCTCTTCACAAATAACTCTAGCTTGTGTCAAAGTGATACAAAAATTTGCCAGGATAGGGTATTAGCTAAAACTGCCTCCTGCATTCTTCTTAACACAAATAATACAAGTCATCAAGGGGGGAGGGAGTCTAGTGGTTTCTCTTAGTGTTTACTCCAAGTATTATCTCTCCAGGGCAGGGCTTTCTCATTCCCCTTCTTGAATCTTGAAACAACCTGTGCCTGTGGGATATTGTGATATGCAATGGGAAGGGAGAAGTAGTACAGTTCTATTAGAAAATGGTGTAGAGCCAGGTGGTGGTGTCCCATGCCTTCAATCCCAGCACTTGGGAGGCAGAGGCATGTGGATTCTGAGTTCAAGCCCAGCCTGGTCTACAGAGTGAGTTGCAGGACAGCCAGGGCTACACAGAAACCCTGTCTTGAAAAACCAAAAATAAATAAATAAATAAATTAATTAATTAATTAATATAAAAGAAAGAAAGAAAGAGAGAAAGAAAATGGTTTAGAAAGGCAAATATATATTTGATAGAGGAGAGGAAACCTAATAGGAATATTAAAATTCCTATGCAGAAGATATAAAAAAATGCAAAAGAGATAAAAACCTTGTGTGACAGAGAGAAGACTTGGGAGATGGTTCAAAGGTTAAGAGCACTTGCTGCTCCTCTAAAAGACATGAAAACTTCACCTCCCAGCATGCAAATGGTGGCACACAACCACCTTTAACTCCAGCTCCAAGAAATCCAACCCTCTCTTTTGGTATACCCTAACACCGATTTGTACATGATGCATATAGGAAAACTTCCATACTCAGAAATCAACATATTTTTTAAATTAAAACAAAACAAAACAAGCAAAACCATTGTGAGATGAAGCAGTCATCATTCCATCTTGGAATTATACAGTCTCTGTAGAAGAAATAAAAAAGTATTTAAAATATCCATGACTAGTGAGTCAATTTCTTATAGTGAGGATTAATAACAAGAGATTAATAATACACATTGGGCTTGATAAAAATCAATAAAAAGTAAAGATAGTTATATGTAAGCATTCTGATAAAAATTTTAATTATACGGGATAAAGAATAATATATCAGGGATTAAATGATAAAATATGTATTAAAATTTATTTTGACCTAGAAAATATCTTGTCTTTTCTTAAAAATAAATGTTAACCTTAAAATTCATTGGAGCAAACAAAAGAAAATTCAAGATACAGTAAATTATATTCTAATACAAAGAGAAGATTGATGAGACACTAAATTATTATGCTGAAGTGTTATTTAAAAGGAACTGTAATTAGTAAAATGAGAGTAAGAAAAAGAGATTTTAAAAATTTCTCGTGTTTAATGAAACTTAATATCCATAACTCTGGCAAAATGTGTGATGGATGCAGGAGGATCAACAGAAGCTCTTGGGCTAGATACCATTTCAGAATGGCAGACTCTGTCTCAAAGATGGTGAAAAACAATCCTACTCCTACTCAGGCTTGTCCTCTGACCTTCACATGTGTGCCATGGTGTGCATATGCCTAACACACACTCTCTCTCTCCCTCTCTCTCCCTCTCTCTCCCTCTCTCTTCCTCTCCTTCTCCCTCTCCCTCTCTCCCTCCCTCTCTCTCTCTCTCTCTCTCTTT
>NW_022196913.1:5158336-5168406 GCF_008632895.1 Mastomys coucha
TCTCACACACACACACACACACACACACACACACGTCAATAGAGAACATCCTAGGAAGAATTGCAAAAATCCATCAACACAGATTATCTTTGAGTAAATAAATTATTATGTCTCCATGTAGTTGTCTATATTTTCATTTTACACTGGTTAGCCAAAATTCCCTTTTCTAGAGCACAATTTGCCTTAACATTCCTGCAACTGATCTTAGGGTGCTGTCTTTTTAATGGGAGTCTTCGGATAAGTAAGAAGGATTAGCTGTAAGCTTGTATCTTTTAGTCAGTGAACCATTGTCACAGGGTCTCTAATGTAAAATATACACATCCATATTTCCTATGCAGAGTCCCTACTAGAAGAATCAAATGGCAAGCTTTGGTAGATTTGTGTAGATGGAGCTATTTGTTTTTTATCTCTTTGATGTTTTCTTTGTTTGGTTGTTCAATTTTGATTTGTTTTAGATACATTCATTGAAGGGCAAAGTCTTTGCAAAGGTTGAAAACAAGGGCATTTTCCTAATACTATTTTCCTCCTTCAGTAAACAAAGGTTTATCCAAAGTAAACTTACTTGTCTAGTTCTTTTTGCTTTTTAGATGTTTTCTTTATTTACGTGTCATACAATATCTCCTTTTCCAGGTTCTCCTCCAATAAAATAAAATAAAATAAAATAAAATAAAATAAAAACAAATCCCTCTTTTCCCCCATCCCCGCTCATCACCCCACCCTCTCCTTTTTATTGGCCTGGCATTCTCCTGCACTGGGGCATAGAACCTTCACAGGGCCAAGGGCCTCTCCTCCCACTGATGACCAACTTGGCCATCCTCTGCTATATATATGCTGCTGGAGCCATTAGTTCCACCATGTGTACTCTTTGGTTGGTGGTTTTGTCCCTGGGAGCTCTGAGAGTACTAGATAGTTCATATTGTTCTTCGTCCTAAGGGGCTGCAAACTGTTCAGCTCCTTGGGTCCTTTCTCTACTTCCTTCATTGAAGATCCTGTACTCAGTCCAATGGATGACTGTGAGCCTCTACATATGTATTAGAAGAGTACTGTCAAAACCTCTCAGGAGACAGCTATATGAGGCTTCTGGCAGCCAGCACTTGCTGGCATCCACAATAGTGTCTAGTGATGATTGAATATGGAAAGGATTGCCAGGTGGAGCAGTCTCTGAATTGTCCTTCTTTCAGTCTCTGCTCCATAGTTTGTCTCTGCAACTCCTTCCATGGGTATTTTGTTTCC
Source organism: Mastomys coucha (assembly GCF_008632895.1). NCBI lineage: Eukaryota > Metazoa > Chordata > Mammalia > Rodentia > Muridae > Mastomys > Mastomys coucha. Next base: position 5,159,570 of record NW_022196913.1, read on the forward strand.
CCTTTTAAAAAGGATATAAGTATCCACACTTTGGCCTTCCTTTTTCTTGAGTTTCTTGTGGTTTGTGGATTGTACTTTGTGTATTCCGATCCTCTGGGCTAATATCCACTTATCAGACAGTGCATACCATGTGTGTTCTTTTGTGATTGGGTTACCTCACTCAGGATGATATTCTCCAGATCCATCCATTTCCCCAAGAATTTCATAAATTCATTGTTTTTAATAGCTTAGTAGTACTCCATTGTGTAGATGTACCACAATTTCTGTATCCATTCCTCTGTTGAGGGACATCTGGGTTGTTTCCAGTTTCTGGCTATTATAAACAAGACTGCTATGAACATGGTGGAGCATGTGTCCTTATTATATGTTGGAGCATCTTCTGGGTATATGCCCAGGAGTGGTATAGCTGGGTCTTCTGGTATTACTATGTCCAATTTCCGGAGGAATGGCCAAACTGATTTCCAGAGTGGTTGTACCAGCTTGCAATCCCACCAGCAATGAAGAAGTGTTCCTCTTTCTCCACAACCTCTCTAGTATCTGCTATCACCTGAGTTTTTTATCCTAGCCATTCTGACTGGTGTGAGGTAGAATCTCAGGGTTCTTTTTATTTGCATTTCCCTGATGACTGAGGATGTTGAATATTTCTTTAGGTGCTTCTTAGCCATTCAGTATTCATCAGTGAGAATTCTTTGTTTATCTCTGTACCCCATTTTTAATAGGGTTATTTGGTTCTCTGGAGTCTAACTTCTAATGAAAATGAAGCCACAACATACCCAAACTTATGGGACACAATGAAAGCAGTCCTAAGAGGAAAACTCATAGCTTTAAGTGCCTACAAAAAGAAACTAGAGAGAGCATACACCAGCAATCTGACAGCATATCAGAAAGCTCTAGAACAAAAAGAAGCAAATTCACCCAAGAGGAGTCGAAAGCAGGAAATAATCAAACTCAGGGCTGAAATCAATCAATGGAAACAAAAAGAACTATACAAAGAATCAACTAAACCGGAGCTGGTTCTTTGAGAAAATCAACAAAATAGGTAAACCCTTAGCCTGACTAAATAGAGAGCATAAAGATAGTATCCTGGATTGCCAGGATTAATATTGTAAAAATGGCCATCTTGCCAAAAGCAATCTACAGATTCAATGCGATCTCCATCAAAATTCCAACTCAATTCTTCACAGACTTAAAAAGAGCAATTTGCAAATTCATATGGAATAACAAAAAACCCAGGATGGCCAAAACTATTCTCAACAATAAAGGAACCTCTGATGGAATCACCTTCCGTGACCTTAAGCTGTATTACAAGGTAATTGTGATAAAAACTGCATGGTATTGGTTCAGTGACAGGTAGGTAGATTAATGGAATAGAATTGAAGACCCAGAAATGAACCCACAAACCTACGGCCACTTGATCTTTGACAAAAGAGCTAAAACCATCCAGTGGAAAAAAGACAACATTTTCAACAAATGGTGCTAGCTCAACTGGCAGTTATCATGCAGAAGAATGCAAATTGATCTATTCCTATCTCCTTGTACAAAGCTTAAGTCCAAGTGGATCAAGGACCTCCACATAAAACCAGATACACCGAAACTAATAGAAAAGAAAGTGGGGAAGAGCCTAGAGCACATAGGCACAGGGGAAAATTTCCTGAACAGAACAACATTAGCTTATGCTCTAAGATCAAGAATTGACAAATGGGACCTCATAAAATTGCAAAGCTTCTGTAAGGCAAAAGACACTGTCAATAGGACAAAACGGCAACCAACAAATTGGGAAAAGATCTTTAGCAATCCTATATCTGATAGAGGGCTAATATCCAATATATACAAAGAATTAACTGGTCTAATTCTACCTCAAATTAAATTAATATTAAATTAATATTCTCTCCTCTGCCAAAGTAGCAAAGCCAAACAGAACTAAGAAACAAAATTTGTAATCTACATTTACAAAACAAACCAACAGACAAACAAACAGAGTTTCTATGAAAATTACTTTTTGTTATAGACACTTTCATAGAAGAAGGTGTTACAAAGTTCTCCTATGGTCAGTTGCATGCAAAGACCCCTTATATAGCTGAGAGGCACTTTAAGGTATGTGCCCCATTTCTAAGATCACCTCAGGGCAGACAAGAACAGACTCCACTTAGTGAATCCTGATTTCAAGATGCATTGTATAAACTAACTGAAGAATATTTCCAAGATTACTCACTGTGCAGATTACAAATTTCATCTAGACATGTCAGAGTTGAGGAAATCAGAAAATCTTTCATAGGATTCATAGTCTAAGTGTACAGGAATAATCCTTGGATTAATTGAACTTTCCCACACACAAAACTGAAGTCAGTGAAAAAAAATCTTCCACTGTTTTATATGCTAGTAATTTCTCCCCCAGCTTAAATATCGTTCATCTTGCTGGTTGATGTATCATATTTTATGTCTTTTTTTGCAAATCCTATTTCAACTATATTATGAAAATAATGGCTACCTTTTCTAATGATATTCCTTTACTGAAAACAAAAAAAGATACTTATGTATTTTGGTAATCCATGTAAATAAATCAAATTTATCAATGTCTTGGAGATTGTAAAATTAAGCATATATTTGTCCATAAATAATATATAATGTTTGTCTCTATAATTTATAGGAAGAATCTGTTTAGTATATGATGCAGAGTATAAAATTATATATATATGTATATATAATATAATATATATTTCTATAAATTATACTATACCACATAGCAGAGATATGTTATACAACAGCATAAAGAAAAAGTACTCCAGCTGACGTGAAACTCACTTACTTGGTAATTAAGAAGCTTAGAAATGTCAAGATGTACAAAGCTAATTAGAGAGAAGAACATCTCATATAAATAGCAAAATAAAATTCTAGGCAGATATTTAATGATGAGATTACATGCAAATGGCACTATACAGTACTGGGTCTATCCTGCTGCTTTGGTCGTGGCAGCAGGCAGTCCAATTATGCGATTTCAATCTGTATGAGAACAGGAAGCATTAGCTCAGACTAACTAAAAACCAACTGAGTCCTTAACAGGAGCAGACTTGGTGGATAGAAAGCAACTTCCCTGTGGAGTCATGTGTAATTTAAAGCAAAACAGTATGAGAAGCAGGTAGAAGATAAACTCTAGTATACAGTTAGGACATAGATAAAACATATGTGTTATTGTATTGTAGTACTGGTAGGGAGTAAAGAAAGCTCAGAGAAATAAAGCGTAAACCAAACAACAGCATGGGAGACAAAGACGTGCTTTCAATAAGAACATTGAAACTGAGGATCACAACTGAGCCATATGTTGCTTACAAAATTTACGAGATATAAAAATAACAGAAGACAATGATAAGCAAAATTCTTCTTTAATACCAAGCAGTAGCAAGTCTGTTTAACCCTCTTACTCTGAAACAAGCAAATTAGGTTTAAATACAAAATCCATTATTAGGGAAAACGCCAGTGCTGATCATTTTACTTATTTTATGATTCAAAGATCTGAAATATTCTAAGAACAAAGCAACAACATAAACAAACCTAAGAAGAAATGGAGAAAAAAATCATAGTGAGATATTTCAACATTTTTAATTTTTTTTCATTTATTTATACTTCAAAAGTTGTCCCCCTTCCTAATCTCTCCTCTACAAATCCCCCATCCCATTCCCCCTCCCCTTTGCCTCTATGAGGGTGCTCCCCCACCTACCCACCTGCTCCCACCTCACAACTCTAGCATCCCCCTGTGCTGGGGCGTCAAGCCTCCACAGGACCATGGCCCTCCTTTCCCATTCATGTCAGATAAGGACATCCTTTGCTACATATGTAGCTGGATTCATGGATCCCTTCATGTGTATTCTTTGGTTGGTGGGTTAGTCCTTACAAGCTCTGTGGAGTCTAGTTAGTTGATATTGTTCTTCTTCATATGGGGCTGCAATCCCCTGCAGGTTCTTCATTCCTTCTCCTAACTCTTTCATTGGGTTCCCTGGGATCATTCCAATGACTGGCTGTGAGTATCTGCATCCATCTTAGTCAGTTACTGGCTGAGTCTCTCAGGGAGCATCCATACTAGGCTCCTGTCAGCAAGTGCTTCTTGGCATCAGCAATAGTGTCTGGGTTTGGTGTCTGCAGATGGGATGGATCCCTAGGTGGGGCAGTCTCTGAATGGCCTTTTCTTCAATATTTTTTTTAATGATTATTTTAAACTAGATGAACATAGAAATAACAAAACTAAAAGACTTATTTCAACATAACTCAAATGTGTGAACCATGCTTAAATTAGCACCTTGTACTGAATTTTACACAATGCTCTCAAGCATAGATAAATGTTTTTTAAATTCCTGTTTACATGGCTACTGTGCAAGTCAATTATCTTCAATAGAACAGTTATATAACACAACTACCAGCAGAGTTAAGCATTAGTGCTAAAAATGACGTTAAATGTAGTTGATAATTTTAGAACTCATAAATAAGGTACAGTAGGAGATGTAACTACACATTTTGAAATACTTTTAACTTTATAATATTTCAAATTGAACTAATGAGATAAACATCAAAATTGATATAGGCAAAAGATGCCTCAAGTTTAAAATGTCAGTGTCTGGTGGCAGGTATAGGGAACAATGTATTAGCTATGAAATTCACTTCTGAAACTAAGTATAATACTGAAGAAAATAAAAACAAGAACATAAATTAGTGAATCAAGAATGACAAGAGTGGTCAACAGAGTCAATTGTTAGCATATTCTAAGAGTACTAAAACAGATAAACATTCATTAGCATGAAAGAGGAGAAAACAAAATTGGCAAATGTGAACTATCATAGGAATAGAATAGGAAAGTGTGAGATCGATGAACTAGAAAAGGTAACAATCAGGGAATGCCTACTTTTTAATCCTTGTACATTGGTTCAATTATTTGACTAGAAACAAATTGATTAGAATATATCTAATTTGAAATAATATATTTCTATTTAAGTTTTTCTAGTTTTTAACCTAGAATGATATCATTAATTTAGAGATAAATCTTCTGACTACACATTCAGAGCTATCATATTTATTATATAACTAATTATCACACATATCCACACTAAGTGCTTACCACAGGTTTGTTTATGTTGTGAGTCCTAATCTGTTCAATTGATCAATTATTCTATTTTTATTCTTTATCAAAGTCTATTAGATTAGATAAAACTATATATATATAGGCTTTGATTTGTTTTACCCATAAGATGATTATAAAATAGTTACTGTTGGAGGCAGGTATCGAAAAATACATAAGCAGAAAGATGATATATATATGACATATATGATATATATAATACATATATGATAGATTAAAAAACATTTTAATCTATATTTAATATTACTATTGACTTAGTCTGTCTTTTTCAAGTTTTGTCATATTTCTTATCACACTTGCCACATAGTTCTGTCAGAAGTTGTAAATCTGGCATTATGATCCAAGTACTCAATATAATTGTTCACTTCACACGTCAGCTTGTCTGGAGTGAGGGAACTGGTGGAACCTTAATTATTCTCAGTATTTCTCCAAACATGAAGTCTAGCTCTCTTCTGCTGAGAGAGGTGTTTGTGGTGTTCTGGACTTTGTATAAAATGTGTGGACCCTTGGCACTTCTGGGAGTAGCTGTACAAGAGATAGGCTCAGTGTGGCAGAGGGTCAATTAAGTGGGGAAGATCTGCTTCAGTAGCAGCTGACGCCATGGAATCAGCTGCAGACCAAAATGGAACAGGCTGAAGGAGCAAACACATGCACACTGCCACAAACGTACCACTTCCTCATGCAGATTCTGACCTCAAAGTGAGAGTTATTTCATTAGCTATATTCATTCTGGTGGAGGGACTCCCGAAGAACCTCATGTGGTTTTCCTGGGTCCCCCAGCTCACAGGCAGCCTGCCCTGGGACTACAGAACCCTCATAATAAGTAAATGACCTAAATCATTCCCTTCTCATTCATCTCTCTATCCCATGGGCTAATTGTTTCTGCTGAAATTTGGCTAAATCTAAGGTTTCTTTTAGGGAAACTTTTAAAGTCTTAAATTGTTTTGTAATTTAAAACATTATGCAGTTTTTTCTTTTCTTTTGTTAATTTTAATAAGTTTCATTGTCTAAGAATTTGTTTCAGATTTCAAATTCATTGATATAGTTTATCATACTCAGTTATGTTTGTGCCATGCTTAATCTATGTATTGACCTTCATATTTCACTTGTTTTGTAACTTTATCATATTAGAGTTATCAAAACCATAAATTTTGTCAGATACCTAGTTAAACCAACTTAAATTGCTACTTTATTATTTGTGGTCATTTTATACTTTATTCATTTAATAATTTTCTATTAATTTTCAAAAACTAGATTTTAGAATTTTACTCATCATTCAGTACAGGGAATTGAACTCAGGACCTTATGCAGGCTAAATATGTTTTCGCTGAGAAGTATCCCTGTAGCTCATATCTATGTTGTTTTAAAAAAAGTCCATTGTGTGTACTTACTGAATATGTTACCATGTCATCTACTGACATTTTCATATCACTGTAAAATGCTACCCACATGTTACCCACATTCACTGGGAGCTTTGAATATTTAATTTTACCATTATTTATTTATTATTATGACTTAATTGCAGCATTTGTCCTTTCTTATTTTGTATTTAAGGCTATGAATTTGCCTCACAGGAAAGCATTAGCTGTATAAAATGTGATTTAAGTAGCAAGTATGTTTCTTTTTTCAAATGTGACTTACTTAGAATCTTAATTTGGTTTTTGACTTCACATGGACACAGATTTTCACATTTTATATTATCCTCCTGTTTAAATTCTAGTTTTTGCTATAGTTAGAAATCAGACTTTAATTGCTGGTAATCATTTGAATGCATTGAATTGCTTAATGAACAGCAAAAGGCCAAGCACTGAAGACACATTTCATGTGCACTTGAACAATGTCTGTGTATATTTAAATGCCTTATATCACTAGCACTTTCAAAGCTCATGAATAACATAACAGCTCAGCATTAATTTAGAAATATCCAAATCTGTCTGCCTTTTATTGTTTCACTTTGCTTTCTTATATATGTTAGTTCTAAGGATAATTTCTTTATTTGCTTTCTTATATATCTTAGTTCTAAGGATAATTTCTTTATTTGTAATAATAGTCACAAATGTGTCCATCTGTATGAGTTTGTTTGGGGGAAACTTTGCCAATTTTCCTTGCCTAAATATTTATTTTATATTAGTTTATTTTCCTTGTTATAATAAATATATTATAAGTTATAAAACTCAGAGCTATTATCTAGTCACTTTTGTAGCTTGTATTTTTATTTTGAAAGTTATTTCCCAGTATTTGTGGTGCTCTCTGAATATAACACCATCTTCATATTCTGGGCCAATATGAGATTATTTGCCTTGTCCTCAATAGTTTAAATATGCAACTATTTAAAAGTCTCACATATATGCATATATATTATATATAGTTTTTAATATGAGGTTTGATATATCCTGTCAATTTGTGAAAAGATGAAAAATTTAACTGTTTGTATATTTTGTCCTACTTCATTCTTTCTCACCAACTGAGAATCAATCACACTGCTGTTAGATGCTCCTAGTTCTCTCCATGTGGCTCTTCTGTGCTTTTCTTCCTCAACTTTCTCTGTGCTTTAATTTTGAATATTTTATTATGACTTATATTGTATTCACTATTTTTTTTTAAAACTATGTTAAATTCTCTTAAGCATTTGAGTTTTCCAGTGTTCCTCTATTTCCAGTTTCCTAGTTCCTGTTTCTCTGCCATAAATTTTAACCCTATGTATTACTATACTATAAAATATAAAATAAATTTTGTACATTGTTCTTGCTTGACATGAGAGGCAGTAAAAAGAAAGGTGGTTACCAAATCTAAGGGAAGATACCTACAGTTGTACTGATTTTTTTCAGGGTGAGGAGGATAGCATTGGAAATTCTGCTAATGATCATCCTTCCCAATTCATTTGCCGTAAGAGAAATCCATGTTTGGGTTCTCTTGTTCTGCTGGATGTTTTCCTGGCAGAAAAAAGGATTAAGAGATGTATTTTGTTGATAGTTCATGAGACTAGAGTCCAATGTGGTAGCAGACAGCATGGCAGTGTGGCAGCAGGGGCCTGTGGATTCTTGGGTATATCTCAGAGGACAATGACATAGAGAATAGAGGCTTTAAACAGACTGAGAAGTTATAAGGTCTTTAAGCCCACCCTAGGAATAAGAATCTCCCAATAGACAAGAACCTTTTGGAGAAATTTTGAATTCAAACCCTATTAGGAGGGTCTGTAAGCCCGTTTGAAAATATATTTTTGGGAGTCGCAGGGGAACCGCAGGGTGGCAGGGACAGGATCCTCTCAGCTTCCAAGTGACAGAGGTGGATCAGCAACCTTAGTTTCCCCCTTCCCTGCAAGTGGAGGGCCTGCCTCCAGGGACTGCCTTGACCCGGAGTCTCTGGTGAGAGCCACCATCTTCTCTCCTGTGAGTTTCTAAGACCAGAGCAGCCAGCTGGGAGGCACAGGCCCCACGTATCTCAGGGGTCTTGCAGGGTGTCAGGGACAGGACAAGCTCTGGTCAGAGTCACTAAGAACATCTAACACCAAAAATCAAGAGATGGTGAAAGGCAAACACAAGAATCCTACCAACAGAAACCAAGACTGCTTGACTTCATCAGAACCTAGTACTCCCACTGCAGCAAGTCCTGGATATACCAAAACACCGGAAAAGCAAGAAGTAGATCTAAAATCATATCTCACAATGCTGATAGAGGAATTTAAGAAGGACACGAATAACTCCCTTAAAGA
>NW_022196913.1:5174924-5179596 GCF_008632895.1 Mastomys coucha
TCTAAAAAAAAAAAAAAAGAAAATATATTTTTGACCTATTACAAGAGTGTAATCTAAATCTCTCTGCCCTATTTCTTCTCTAGTATCATTCTTTTTACTTTCTATCACTACTGGGCTCTTCACAGCTGATGTCTTAAGATCAACAAACAATTTGCTCCTTTCTTGGTGGCCAGTTTAAATTTTACCTAGCCATTCAAGTAGATAACTCTCTTTTAGCTATTGGGCATTTTTGTTATTGTTTCTGAAACATTTTATAATCATACTAACTGTGGTGATATTTCATACAAAGCTTGCCAAGAATGTTTCTCAACCTATAACAAAGAGTGTAAAAACTTATCTGAATATGTTTTATTTTTAACCTGTAATGGATAAGTTTCCAATGATCAATTTTTTTGTGGTGCTATGCTTTGTATCTAATTTATATTTAACTCACAAAGTAGCAAAACTTTCAGGGACATAAGTAGGTTGTGTAATGGATTAGAATATGAATGGATGGAGCAGTTCAGTTTTTCACTGTAATAAATCTCTGTAATTAAATCAATCTGAAAGAAGACCACCAACAAAAATAATTGAGAGTGCCAAGTGGTCATTTAATATGTAACAAACAGAAAGGTAAGTTTGAGGCTGCCATAAAACCCAGCAAACTGGACTGAGCAAAAAGCTTGACTCCTGGCCAAAAATTTCAGGCACTTATTACCATATTGCTCCTGTTGGGGAAAAGATAAAAGTGAGAGCCTAGCATCTGTGCCATGGCGTTGCCAAGCCCATGCGCAGAGTGACCATTCTCTTGGCTTAGATAATGAAACATATTGAAAGGGGGTGTGAGTGGACCAAACCCCACAATGCCAGCAGGAGTGGAGCTGCCGGCCAAGCGTGGATCACCCTGTAATGTAACAGCCAATTAGTTCTGTAATTGCATTTTGCCAATAAAAGGCAGCACTGTCTTTGGAACTCTGCAAATTTTGTGCCTCTCTACGCCTTAACAAAACTGTAATAAAGGTATAAAATTAACAGTTGGAAAATAAATAACAGTTTATTTCCAATATTACAACAGTAGAACAACAAATTTAAGTCGAATAAATCATTATATATTAGCTTTGCATAAGAAAGCAAAAATGACTTAGAAGCTGTAACTGACCAGTGATTTGATGGGAACTGTAAGGAAAGATGATCTTTTGACTTCTTGTTAATAAGCTGAGTTGCCTTTATGTATGAGAAGCAGGTTGGTTAATCAGTTATAAAGGATAAACTGCACTTTATGGCATACTTAAGGAGTCAGGATAAGGTAACACACAGGTCAGAGTACCACAGGTTTAATTTCAAGTGAGGTCTACCTTTAGTCTCTTGTTTCAGGAATCACAAGCCTAAATGAAAGGAGGAGAAAAAGGAGATTGTAATAACACAAAAGGACAATATTGGGTCACCCTCCTACAGAGTGGGGAGGTGAGGTTGGAGAGGTGGATGGGGACATCCTCTTAGAGATAGGGAGTGGGGAGGAAGAATGGCATGAGGAACTGTCAGAGGGCAGACCAGGAGGGGGATAATGACTGGACTGTAAAAAAAGATTAAAAGATTTTTTAAAAAAAGACAGTATTGGAGATGTGAATCAGAATAGCAATGTATTGGGTTTGTGATATGTATTTTGAACAGTCTTATGCAATCAAATTGAATTTCTAAGCCACAAATGAGGTTAGGGATGATTTAGAGAAACCCTTGCCAATAGTCTAATATGAAAAGTATGAGGAAACCAGAAAGAAACCACACGGTATTTTAATGTGTATATGCATGTGTGCATATTTTCATGAGTGCATGTATGCGTCTTTTCTCACCCCCTTGTGTGTGTGTGTGTTTGTGAGAGACAGAGAGAGGGGGAGGGGAGGGGAGGAGGAGGGGAAGGAAAGGGAGAGAGAGAGAAAGACAAAGAGAAAGACAGACAGAGAGAAACAGACAGAGAGAAAGGGAGAGAGGGAGTGGGGGAGAGAGAGAGAATGAGAGAGAGAGAGAATGAGAGAAAGAATATGTATGTAGCCCATGGTGACCAAGCAGAGGTTGACACTGGTCTTTTTCTTTGAGTGTAGAGTTACCTGGGGTAAACTGCTGCTTATCTATGTCATGGGAGTTTGCTTAGTGGGAACTTCTTTTTTCTGTCTCCGCTTCTTATCCTACAAGCACTGGGATTATAGATACACAAGATCTGGCTTTTACATGGTTTCTGGAGATCTGATCTGCAGTTCTCAGGTATGTGAAACAAGTACTTTATCTCTTAGGCCATGCTAAGTTCTCAAAAACATTTTAAACATGATCTATGAGACAGTACATTTAGTTTTCTGATCACAAACTTCTTAGGCCACAGACTCAGAAGTATGATTTAACAGGAAGTATGATTCACTGGATGCTGTAAGTACCCAAGAATAAATAGTTCTTCCTCCAAAGAGGCTTCTGGGATTTCTAGGGTAGAAAGCTAGAATCATCAATGCCATGGAAGGAAAATTATATTCAATGATGAGAAATGGAGAACCTTTCTTTCAAGATCTAGAAAAACAACAACAAAAAAATCTCACGGCTTCTATGCAAATGGTAATAACTCACCATAAAAATCAAAGAGAAAGCCATTGCATGTATCTGTTTGATGAGGACATGTTCTTTTGTTATTATCTCATTTATTATTTTGTACATTATAAATGATTATTTTTCACTGAAAATAACATTTAAATACAATATACACTCCTTCCCCTATTTTTCCCAGATCCTTCTATTCCAAATCTTTACTCTTTCTCTTTCTTTCATTAGGATACAAACAGACATCTAAAATACAATAATAAAAAAAGTAAAATTAGATAAAACAAAAACAAAAAGAATTTTAAAAAGCCAAAATATAAGGCTTAGAGGTTCTGCCACAGCCTGACAAATACAGAGGTGGATGCGCACAGGGACCCTAATGGAGGAATTAAAGAAAGGACTGAAGGAGCTGAAGGTGTTTGTAACCCAATAGGAAGAATAACAGTGTCAACCAACCAGAACCCCCAGAGCTCCCAGGGACTAAATCACCAAATAAAAAGTACACATGGAACAACCCATGGTTCCAGCCACATATGTAGCAGAGGTTGGCATTGTCTGGCATGAGTGGAAGGAGAGGCCCTTGGTCCTGTGAAGACTCAAGTCCCCTGTGCAGGTGAATGCCAGGGCAATGAAACAGGGGTGGGTAGGTGGATGTGGGATCACTCTCATAGAAGCAGGGGGAGTGGGAGGTTCTGGAGTGGAAAACAGGAAAAGGGATAACATTTGAAATGTAAATACATAAAATATCCAATAAAAATAAAAAATAAAGAAAGAAAGAAACACATATAGACATAGAGACACATAATCACAAACAGAAATCCCATAAAAACATAAAACTAGAAACCATTATATATATGCAAAGAACTTGTAAGGTTAGGGGAAAAAAGCCCTGACAAAGCATTATGAAACAAAGAAATTCTCAAATGCCATTGCATATTTGTTGTTCTTGTTGGTGGTGGTTTTCTATCACTGGAAATTGGGCCTGGCCTAAAGAGTAGTTTGTATACCCAGTGAGGCTCCATTAGAGGAAACTAATTTTTCACTTTTAAGCAGTTAACAATTGGGCTTAGCTTACATGTCAAGGATGTGAGCTTGTGTCCAGTTCCCCTCAGTGCTGGAACCACACCAGGCCTAGACCTACATAGGCCCTGTACTTGCTGCTACAGTATCTCTGAATTTTTAGTTCATATGTGCATCAGTCCTGCTGTTTGAGGAGGACATGTTCTCATGTTATGAGTCTACCGAACTCTACGGGATCAGTACCTGATCACAGAACAGTTTCAGGATACTTAATCAATACACAGAAATCAACAGCATTTTTTCTAAATGGCGCCAATACAATAGACAAATGAAAAGATTGTCTAATTCAAAATAGCTTCCAAAAGTTCCCCAAAATTGTAGGAATAAATTTTACAAATAAGGTCAATGATCTGAATAATGAACAGTGTAAACCACCAATGAGGGAAATAGAATGGTATACAACTTTTTTTTATTAGATATTTTCTTTATTTACATGTAAATTTCACCATTCCCAGTTTCCCCTCCAAAAAACAAAGAAACAAACAAAAACAACAAAAACAAACCCCTGTTGCCTCCTCCCTCCCCATGCCTGCCACCCCAACCTCTCCCACTTATTGGCCCTGGCATTCCCCTACACTGGGGCACAGAACTTTCACAGGGCCAAGTTCCTCTCCTCCTATTGATGATCAAATTGCAATCCTCTACTATACACATACTGCCAGAACAATCAGACCCCTCCATGTGCGGTCCTTGGTTGGTGGTTGAGACCCTGGGAGCTCTGAGGGTACTAATTAGTTCATATTGTTATTCATCCTAAGGTGCTGCAAACCCCTCAGCTCCATTGGTCCTTTCTCTAACTTCTTCACTGAGGACCCTGTATTCAATTTAATGGATGGCTGTGAGCCTCTACATCTGTATTATTCAGGGACTGTCAGAGCCTCTCAGGAGATAGCAATATTTAGGCTGGCTTGCCCTTCTTTCCGTCTCTGCTCCATAGTTAATCTCTGCAACTCCTTCCGTGGGTTTTTGATTCCCCCTTTTAAGAAGGAATGCACTGTCCACCTTTTGGTCTTCCTTCTTCTTGAGTTCCTTG
>NW_022196913.1:5182315-5182699 GCF_008632895.1 Mastomys coucha
TGTTTTGTTGGAAGATTACATTTTTGCTTTTTCAGGGATGTAGTTCCCCTTCTTGTGTTGGAGTTTTCTCTTTGAAGAGCTGGATTTGTGGAAATATATTGTGTGAATTTGGTTTTGTCATCAATACTTTGGTTTCTCCATCTATGGTGATTGAGAGTTTTGCTGGGTATAGTAGTCTGGGCTGGCATTTTTGTTCTCTTAGGGTCTGTATGACATCTGTCCAGGATCTTCTAGCTTTCATAGTCTCTGGTGAGAAGTCTGTTGTAATTCTGATAGGCCGGCCTTTATATGATCCTTGACCTTTTTCCCTTACTGATTTTAGTATTCTTTCTTTGTTTTGTGCATTTGGTGCTTTGACTGTTATGTGGCGGGAAGAATTTCTTT
>NW_022196913.1:5183601-5185664 GCF_008632895.1 Mastomys coucha
TGCTGCAGTGGGAGTACTAGGTTCTGAAGAAGCCAAGTAGTCTTGGTTTCTGTTGGTAGGATTCTTACATTTGCCTTTTGCTATCTTTTCCTTTTTGGTGTTAGATGTTCTTAGTGTCTCTGGCTAGAGTTTGTCCTATCCCTGTGGCCCTGCAAGTCCCCTGTGACTTGTGGGACTCCAAGCTGGCTGCTCTAGTCTTAGAAACTCACCAGAGAGAGAATGGTGGATCTAGCCCAGGTCTCTAGCTTAAGGCGCTCTTTGGAGGTAGGCCCTCCACTTTCAGGAAAGGGGCAGAGAAGGATCCTGATCCTCCTCTGTCACTCGGAAGCTGAGAGGATCCTGTCCCTGCTGCCCTGCGGCTCCCCTGAGAGTCGTGGGGCCTGTGCCTCCCAGCTGGCTTCTCCGGTCTCAGAAACTCACCAGAGAGAAAATGGCCGGAATACAAGTTTTTAATTGTCATATTCTTAAGTTATAACATCATTTTTAAAATGTCCACCTTACTCAAGCAATCTACAAATACCACTTGATTTCCATCAGCATTCCAATCGTTTTTTTTTTTTTCATAGTAAATGAAAAAAATACTAAAATTTGTATGGAGTCATAAAATTTACGAGTAGCCAAGGTAATCATGAACAAAAAGAATAGAGTTTCTGGCCAATTCATTCCCTCCTGGAGATGCTGATTCTCCCTTCACGACTGAAGCCCTTTTGGAATGCAATTCATTTTGGCTTGTTTGTGTTCACACAGTCTCAGGAACCAATTCAACCCAACATGGCAAAGCTGCTCCTAGTGCCTTCTCCCTGGTATGGTGAGTCCAATGGACACCGTTCATCATCCAGGCTGATGGAGGGAGTCCTCACTCTCGGACCTCTGCCTTTCCCCCTCCAGTGTAACCCTCCTGGCTTGAGGGCTGATTCTTCAGACCCTGCGTTCCTCTCATAACCACACCTCTCTGCCCACCTCCTGCTATTTGCCACGCCTTGCTACTGGTTCCAGTTACATTAGAAGTCCCGCCTCTACAGAGACCAAAGAAGCTGCTGATTGGGCCTATATGCTGATGAACTTGGGGGAGGGGTTTTGCCTCACCTATTCTACCTGTTGGCTTGTAGCAAAGAATTATTAAATTCAAGATGGCTGGGTGACCATACCTCCTGAGTGCTGTCTAATTTTTGGTGCCTCCCACATGGGTAAGATTAATTATGGCTAGCCATCTTTCTCCTGACTCCATATTCCAGAATAACACTTCCCTATTGTTACCGCTGGACGGTAACACTCCAGGACCAGTGTTTCTGTTTGTTTTGTCTTTGCTCCTTCAGCTAAAGGGGTCACGTTGCTTCCCCCCACTTATTATTTACGTTGTCTTCAATTTCTTCTCCTTACATTCATTATTTAAATCGTTATTTTGGGTTGTGGTCTTAATATGGAATTCTGGCTGGCCTAAAATTGCTATGCACATCAGACTGTGCTGAAGTCATAAAAATATGCCTGCCTCTGCTCCTCAAGTGCTGGATAAAGGTACCTAGCACCATACCATGCCCAGCTAGTTAATGATTATATTCTCTTCTCTTTCCACTCATCACATTAAATCCCCACAGTTTAAACTTCAGCTATGATTCTGATATATAAAGATGTCTAAAGACCCTTTAACTAAATTATTCTGATTCATAATTTTCATTAAAACAGCAGTAGGTATCAACCAAGAGAGGCATTTGCTCTCATTCGGTTGTGTAAATGTGAGTCTAGTAACCATGCTAGACCATCTCACCCTGCCTGGTTCATTAAATGCTTCAACCAACCTTGGTCTGCCTGGTTCATCAAATGCTTCAACCAACCTTGGTCTGCCTGGTTCATGAAATGCTTCAACCAACCTTGGTCCTACTTTCTCCTTGGTTGGTCTTTTTTCTTTGTTCCATCTTACAAATCACATCAATACATAAAACAAAGCTAGGGATAGCAGAAGTTTACATACTTTTTCTAAACTATTAAAACTCAGATATCGAGCCGGGCGGTGGTGGCGCACGCCTTTAATCCCAGCACTTGGGAGGCAGAGGCAGGTGGATTTC
>NW_022196913.1:5185697-5191483 GCF_008632895.1 Mastomys coucha
AAAAACAAAAAAAAAAACTCAGATATCATGCAGCGACTCATTGGCTTCTCTTCATTCTGAATATGGGATAAAGTGATTATCAAAATTTCAAATTCTCAGTGGATCTGTTCCTTTTTCTTTCTTTATTAGCTCCTTTGTTGCTTGGTTCTGTGTCTAGTTCTTATCGGCTTCATTCGTATTTTCTAAGCTCCCCTCTTAGACTTTAAACATATTCTCTTTCCCTTTATTATTTACTTGTGTGAATGTTCCATAGTGAGAGTGAGGGTAAGAGCACTTTTATTATTCAGTAACTTTTCAAATTTTACCACATGGGTCTTTGGAGTAGAAGTTATCAGGAATGGTCTCAAGCAAATGTTCATTGAATCACCTTGCCAGACCCTAGGCTCTTTACATTTTCTACCATGTCTATTGGAACAATGTACTATTTTTTTCTACTTCAGATCTCATAATTCAGAGCTCAAGTTGGGTCTTCTTTTATAGAGAAGCCTCACCTTTCCCCCAGTTTAGACCAGTCTTTTTCATTAAATAACTCCAGGAGGCTGATTTTCTGATTTTCTATATATATCTTAGAACATATATACTGCATACTCTATGCAATCTCTGACAGAATGGCTCCAATCTATGCCATTCAATATACTGCCCATTCCATGGCAGTGCAACCTTAAAATTATTTACCTCAGTTACACTATAAGTGGAAGATGACAGGCTTACAACATATATATATGAACTAAAATGGTATCTGTACATTTGTAAGTTGTTGCAATTCGTAAATTGGTGCTTTATGAATAAAAATTGTCTTTGGATCCAGATAACAGATGTTTATGTTATGTATAATTTGTCCAGGAAAATTCCTATTTCTCCCTAACCTTCAGTAAAGGCCTTAAGCTAAGGTTCCTGTGAAAAAATCTCCAGTATAGTTTATTTTAAATTGGTGGATCATGAATATGCAGTTTTTGGTAAAGTTTTATGAGATGGCTGATCTGTTAAAATTGCTACAGGAATGAATGTGCAATAAAAATTGAATATTTCTAAGTAGAAATATACTCAGTACCAAATATGTTGAAGTAACTTACTCTGTAGCTAAGCACTTCCCACATTCTGCATTTTCCTTACAGATAGGGAGACTAAGATAAATGTACTGTCACTTCGTAAAATGTACAGCTGCCATGAAGCAATTTGCCTGCTGAGAAAGGTATGTTTATTAGAAAAAGAAAGCAAGAATGTATCTGGGAGTTAATAGGGAAATATAATTTTCAGTATATTTCAGATAATTTTTTATATTTCAAACAAACACCCCAACAGAAAATTTTTCACTACCACAAAATTTCTTTGACCACCTGACATATAATTTCATATATAACTAGATATGTATTGTATATGCATGCATATGCATATATACACGAAAAATAGCTTATCTTACTATCTAGTAGCTAAACATTTTGAGTTGAAGACTGATTTCTTTCAAATTTTAATGACAATCAATGTTTTGGACAAATTCAAATATTCTTTTTTGTGTTAGGAAACAAAAACAAACAAAAAAAATCAACCTGATTGTATATATAAAATCAGGAAGAACACAAGTCCCTAATTCTATTTATTACCTTCAGGATAAATCATTGCAAATACAAAATTCACAAAAGAATTTAAAAGATGGCAGATCAGTAGTTTTTTTTTTAATATGGGTACTATATAAATAAATAACAATTATAAATTTCTGCTGGAGGTGAACCTTGTAAGGATTGAGAATGTAACACTAAAGTCCATTGTTCTCCTAAACTTTTAAAAAACATTTTTATAATGTTTTCTACATTGTATTTTTATGTTCATTACATTGTTAAATCTGAAGAAAGATGACATGACCACCTCTTAGATTCTGTTGAACTAACTCTATGTATTTACCTCAAATCTCATGTCTTCAGAGGACAGACAAATATCAAATATGCTGTTGTCCCCTAGTGAACTTCAAACAAAGAATGAAGGACAGAAATATATTTTTTGGAATGTTAAAAATTGTAAAGTTAAAACAAAGCACTCAGATTTTATAAGGATTGTATCATATTTCTTGGAGAACAAGAATTAATATTTCTAAGAAATATTCTAAGAATTGATGTAATATATGGTACTCCTAGGTAAAAATATTGAGGTCATATTAAACCATTTTTCTAGTAAGAGATTTTTAAAAGTTATTTTTCAATTCTATCATTATCTGTGCTATTTAAGCCATTTTTCTGAAAACGAAAGAGACATCCATTTTAAAGTTTTTCCCATGTGGTGCATAGCAAATCAGAAGCCACGCTATCGTCTCTCTTTGGTGCAGAAAATCTTTGATTTTTTTTTTTTTGTGTGTGTGTGTGTGTGTGTGTCTTTATACATTTATGTGCCTGTTATCTGCAGGGAATAGTTCAGATGTTGTGATAGGTGACAAATTCTGTGCTGAGAGACCAACAGAGTGACACAGACTTGCCAGATCATGAAATCCCCACATAAAGACAGATAGCTCAGAATAAGAGACTCAGCAGCACAAGGACTTCTGTGTATCCTTGTAAAGAACGATTTGCTGGGGGAGCCAATGGTGAACAAGGGAAAGGCAGAGACAGATGAGATCTTGGGGGCATTACAATGGACCCTGGTGGATCTGAATACAGACAGAATTTCTCTTTAGATAGTTTTGTGGAAGCCATCGGGCATCAGCAACAATGATTTTGAAGAGAAAGCTAAGTCTATTCCTCTGTCCTTGAAAAACATAGCCTGCCAGTCTGATCCTGTATCCTAGATTTCTAAATAGCTAAAATGATAAAAATAAATGTTTTTGAATATTTCACATCCCATATGCCTGGGTATTCTCTTTTCCAAATTATTTTTTATTGTGGTATCTTGAGTAGAATGGATGCCCATGAGAGAAATAATTGAATTTCAAGTCAGGGTGTGAGGATGATTGGCAGTAGCTTTGCTTATTGGTTATTTATTTTTATTTTTAATTATTTTTTACCATGAGCATCAAACCTTGGACCTCCTTGCTAGACAATGTGTTCTGCCAATAACCCTACCTCTGTGCTATCTCTCCAGTGCCTCTTTTCTTTAAAAAACATCGGCTTGTTGAAGGAAGACCTATACTAGGCTACTCATTTCACCCACATTTTGATACGCCTCATCTCTAAAACCCAAGACTAAAACTTTATACATTCTGAGCTACTGAGAACCATTACTTGGACATTTAAAGTTTGGGGAGACACAGGTTAACCTATAACTGCATGTATTCTTAACTTGCCTAAGCTGCTGTTATTATGGGTTTTGTCTTTAACAGTCAAGTGTAAGTGGTGACTAAAAAGAAGGCCTATCCATTTTCACAATCTGTAGAGGAAATTCTATCCTTTCTAAGCCTATAAGATAAATATGAAAGAGTTTTAAAAAACAACTATAACTTGACTCATTGCATTATTAATTTGCTTGATTACTTGCATAAAATTATATCACACTGATCAGAACTCTAAGCAGATACAAAAATAATGATTGCACAAAATTGTCAAAGGAATGGATAGAGTTAGTGTGTTGAGTTTCAACAGTGTGTTTTTAGGAAACATTTAGAAAGGCATTTAGTCAAAAAGTATTCTCAGAGATGCTTGCCTGTGGCTGGCTTATCTTACATAACCCCAAGGAAAAGTAAAATCATCATAATTCATCTAATCCCAATATAGACCCAATGAGGTGGCAAGCAATCGGTGGTACACAGTGTGGAACTGAGCCAAACTACAGGTAGTGTGTGAACACCATAGTTCATCTGGAACAAGGATTAAAATATATACACATATATACATAACACACACACACATACACACATGCATATATATATACATATATACATATATATGCATATATATGTATATATGTATATGAAAATATTATTTTCTTCTACAAATATCTCAGGCTATAAATTGTGTACAAATGCAGATTATGTTTAATTTTGTTTGTAATTTCATTGTTTTTCGTATAACAATTATCAATTTTTAACTTACCATGTTTCTGTTAAATTTAACCTAATGTCACTCTAACTAATCAAAATTTTAAATGAGTTGTAATACTTTACATTTTAAAAATGGACACATGCTCTACTATGTTCATAGTAGCCTTATTTATAATAGCCAGAAGCTGGAAACAACCAAGACATCCCTCAACAGAGGAATGGATACAAAAAATATGGTACATTTACACAACAGAGTACTACTCAGCTACTAAAAACAATGAATTTATGAAATTCCTAGGAAAATGGATGGATCTGGAGGATATCATCCTGAGTGAGGTAACCCAATCACAAAAGAACACACATGGTATGCACCACTGATAAGTGTATATTAGCCCAGAAGTTCGGAATACCCAAGATGCAATCCATAAACCACAAGAAACTCAAGAAGAAAGAAGATCAAAGTGTGGATACTTTGATCCTTCTTAGAAAGGGGAATAATATCCATGGAAGGTGTTGCAGAGAGAGACTAAGTGTGGAGCCTAAACTGAAGGAAGGGCAATCCAGAGACTGCTCCACATGGGAAACTTTCCCATATACAATCACCAAACCCAGACACTATTGTGAATGCCAGGAAGTGCTGGCTAACAGGAGTCTGATATTGCTGTCTCCTGAGATGTTCTGCCAGTTCCCGATAATACAGAAGTAGATGTTCACAGCCATTCATTGGACTAAGCAGAGTCCCCAATGAAGGAGCTAGAGAAAGGACCCAAGGAGCTGAAGGGTTTTGTATCCCCATAGGAGGAACAACAATATGAACTAACCAGTACCCCCAGAGCTCCCAGGGACTAAACCACCAACCAAATAGTACACATGGTGGGACTCATGGCTCCAGCTGCATATGTAGCAGAGGATGGTCTATTCGGTCATCAGTGGGAGGAGAGACCCTTGGTCTTGTGAAGGTTCTATGCTCCAGTGTAGGGAAATGCCAGGGCCAGGAAGCTGGAGAGGGTGAATTGGTGAACAGGGTTGGGGGGAAGGAATAGGGGTTTTTTTTTTGTTTGTTTGTAGGGGAAACCAGAAGAGGGGAGAACATTTGAAATTTAAATTTAATGTCTAATAATAAAAAAATAATAATTTGCTAGACACTAGATAATTGGCTCTTTTATATGACTTTACAAGTAGATATTAATTCAGAAATAAATGATTATTGATAATAAAAAATGATATTTTTTTACTTTTACTTTAAACTTGGCTTTTATGTTTTATAGTATGAAAAGTTTAGGAAAAGAAGCCAACTTAATTATAAAGCATGTTGGGTATGGAATGTAGATACTCATTCAGAAACACATCCAGCTCTTACCTTGTTCTCTTTCATCCTTCCCACAAATTCAGAATCTAAAACTCATTACTGGACTTTTAAAAATTAGAATAAACAGGCATTTCTCTTACTAACTTACTAGTAAATTGGCCCATGTAAGCTCAGCGATGAGTTGTCCTCTCTGATTTCTGAAATCCATCCTTAATCCTCATTCTATCTGTGAATGAGTTAAAGGAACCAGTTGGTTGCTAAGATTAAAGTCACATGATTTATAGATGAAGAAATCAAGACTCAGTGTCAAAGATCTTTAATCTAAAGCACAAACATATTTTTGTATGTTTTGTGTGTATGTGCCTGAAAGATAGACAGCCGGGCAGTGGTGGTGCATGCTTTTAATCCCAGCAATTGGGAGGCAGAGACAGGTGGATTTCTGAGTTCAAGGCCAGCATGATCTAAAGAGTGATTTCCAGGACAGCCAGGGCTACACAGAGAAACCCTGTCAGCAAA
>NW_022196913.1:5191493-5195990 GCF_008632895.1 Mastomys coucha
CAAAAAAACAAAGATAGACAGAAATAGATAGATAGACAGATGACAGACTGACAGATGGATAGATAGATAGATAGATAGATAGATAGATAGATAGATAGATAGATAGGTAGGTAGGTAGGTAGGTAGGTAGGTAGATAGATAGGTAGGTAGGTAGGTAGGTAGGTAGGTAGGTAGGTAGGTAGGTAGATAGATAGATAGATACATAGATAGATAGATAGATAGATAGATAGATAGATAGATAGATAGATAGATAGATAGATAGATAGAGGCAGAGGCAGAGACAGAGACAGAGAGACAGAGAGAATACTCAAGGAAGTGGCAAAGTAATGAGAGAGATAGACAAGTACTGATATCATAGAGTGTTTCAAGCATCACTATGCTATAAGTAGTCTGTAGACAAGGAGCAAGTGGTAAACGAAAGCAGCAATTAGTAATGACAGATCAAGAGACTCCAAGAATGCGTAGCAGGAAAACAACCACATTTAAAGACAACAGTGAAAAGCTAGGTCATCTAGGGAACATCATTTGGGACATTGTGTTTTACAATTGAAGGATACTATGGGGACTCATAGAAATATGTCAAGTTTTAGTGATAGGCTTGAGTTAATCACAGATTAAGTTTCTAGACTATACCATAGAAAAGCATATGGTGTCATGTTTGTTTCATAGGTATTACTTGAATTATGCTATAATGACTATTTTAATAGAGTGAAGACTAAAAGTAAAAATTAACCAAAGCCTATTAGTAGGGTATTATAGACTCATAATGAGATTAAGTCATAATCCAGGGCACTAACTGGAAGAACCAGAGGATACTGAGAAAATACCTGAGATAAGATTGACAGACATATTGATCAAACAAAGGAAAGAAGATTCTTGCATGGTCCACGGGACTGCCACTCACGACACTTTGGTTTTCATTGGATATAACACCTAGATATTTTGGGTTGGATTCACAGGAGAGCCATAGCATTAAGATTCTAGTGGGCGGATAAAAGTTTATGGGTGGCGTTCTGAAGTCTCAGCAAGGGTCGTGGTCTCCAAAGTTACAATCTAAGATACACGAATTCAGTATCTCAGTTTAAATATCTTTATTTAATTGTAAATAACTCTTTTCATGTTTGAGCATCCTGAAATATAGAAGTGTCTGATACTCTACTATCCTACAGATTGACTGTGCATGTGATCTATAAATACTGATCTCCTGAGGAGCACAGGAGAAAAAATAAACCATGGGGCATACTTCAGAGTAAAAAAGAGTTTCACCTGTGTGGGAAAGGTCTTTTGTGTTTACTTAAAGTTAGAGGAATCTACCTGTGGGTAAGAAGAACTGACAAGTAAATAGCAAAAACTAGAAGTATAATATAGAGCACACCCAATCATCTAGAACACCTTTAAGGAGTCATAACAACAGTTTTATTCTGTTTAAGAAAGAAATGTAAGACTAATTTTAGGTAGACTTGAAAGAACAGTGTTATTCTAGGCACAGATTTACATAAGTACAAGAGACTAGATAGGAATTTCATTTGAATCTTCCTATAAGCAGGCTAAAGTCATTCAACACGTACACAAGACACACACGCACACACACACACACACACACACACACACACACATGAGACACTAATATGTGTGAGACGAGCAGCTCTCCTCAGATAATAGCTTTTCATCGGGGGGATTCTGATGTATTTGCTGCTACTGCAGAGAAGACACTTAAAAGAAAGTTTCTTGGGAAATGTTTTTACTTCTGAAAGGAAAAAATGGTCTAGTGACTAGAGCTGATCATTCTTGGCGAGGACTGACTAGAGTTGTGAAATGTTTAAGCAGGTGGAAGGTAGAATGGTACATAGTGCTGCAGACTCACTAGGCAATGTCTTTGTCATTTCTGTAGAGATGAATTGAATGGCAGGTGACAATTATGTCATTGGAATATATATTTTAAGAGACTACATGTATGTTTCTTCCAATAAATTAATTAGTTGGTGTTGTCTACAAACATTGAGAAGTTCAGACACAATCACTCCTTTGCCACAGAAGGTAACCTGTTGTTCACATGTTCCATTTTATCTCCTTCATATTTAATTAACTCCCTTCATGATTTGCCTTTTTCTTATTGACTCTTATTCACCACCCCTTGTCTCTTTAATTCTTCAGTCCCTCTCTTTTTAGGGCCTTGGAAGCTTATTTATAATCCATTTTATTGATATACTATGGGAAAAGATTCTTTTGAAAGCAGACCTTTGTAGAATTCAGTATATCCCATACCAGCACCAAGGATGGATTACAGAAATAGGTCATTTACAGAGATTCTTGGTTATCTTGAATGTATGGAATTAGTGGTTATAAAAGTGTCTATCAAAACATCAATTGACCATCAATCATGAAATCATGAAGACCAGAAATTAGAGTTGACTGATCTTAATTAATTTCTTTCTATTAACTTTGAAAAGTGTGTGTGTGTGTGTGTGTGTGTGTGTGTGTGTGTGTGTGTGTGTTGGGGGGTTAGTGTGAAGATAAGGCAGTTTCATGTGACATTCTCTTTCTTAGTAATGTCAGACAATACACAAATAAGCTTTCACCAGCTTGATGGCTCTCATGAGCTGAACAAGGATAGCAACTATAGAGGAGCAACATACTAAAGAGGAGTGTAAGGAGGGGGCACATGAGGCCACACCCCTACATAAAGAGCAACAGGAAACTTAGGAAGGCTGAGAGTGGGAGAAATAGTTTTCTCTGGGGAAGAACACACCCACTACTTATCCAGTATCAAATGGTCAGTTCTGAAAACATACATGCAAGTGGTGTTTTACAAACTGAACAGATTATTTTTAGAGATATATATGTACATACATATATGCATACAATAACAATGAAAAAAAGAGGTCATGAAGTTGAAAGAGACCAAGGAGGAGTATAGAAGGTTTGGGGAGAGGCAAGGGGAAAATGTGATTACATTATACTATCAAAACTAAAATGTTTTTAAAAAATCTTTAGTTAAATAAAAGGATTTGAACCCCACTGTCTTGATGGTTCCATCACTTCTAGATTGAGCCCTGCCTCTCATCTGCAAAGCTCAGAAGAGCTGTCTCTGGGAAAGTAGGTGTGGGTGAATCAGCCCCAAGGGCATAAGCATAGGAGAGCTGGCCTCATGCCTAGACAGGGCAATGCTGGATTGCTGGCAGACTAAATTCCATCACTACTAGCCAGTCCCAGATCCAGGGCTTTGTGTTTGCTCACCCCTAAATCTGCCCCATTTATGAAATGCTAGTGTCTGAAGTGGCCAGTCTTGCAGACCCAATACTGCCTGATCTCCACAATACTGGGCAACAACAGGCTGTCTTTGAGGAGTCCTAGTTAGGATCCATATTGATAGTGTGGCAGAAGTTACAGGCCTCAAGCCAGACCAATAGCTCATTACTATGAACTATTGCTTTAGCTTCACCTGTAATATTACTATTAGGAGAACAAAGCAAACTGACTAAAGCCTAATTGCAAGTCCAATTCCCCAGATCAAATGCAGGTATTGAATTACTAATAGAAAGTAATGGTTAATTCGCTCCTAGTTCTGAGCTAGGAAAACCACTCATCAGTTGCTATTAGAACAGCTGACAAGCTATAGTGGAAAATAGGGCTTTTATATACTGTACTGGCTAGTTTTGTGTGTCAACTTGACACAGGCTGGAGTTATCACAGAAGGGAGCTTCAGTTTGGTAAGTGCCTCCATGAGGTCCAGCTGTGGGACATTTTCTCAATTAGTGATCAAGGGGGTAGGTGCCATCCCTGGGCTGGAGGTCTTGGGTTCTATAAGAGAGCAGGCTGAGCAAGCCAGGAGAAGCAAGCCAGTAAAGAACATCACTCCATGGCCTCTGCATCAGCTCCTGCTTTCTGACCTGCTTGAGTTCCAGTCCTGACTTCCTTTGTGATAACAGCAATATGGAAGTAAGCCAAATAAACCCTTTCCTCCCCAACTTGCTTCTTGGTCATGATGTTTGTGCAGGAATAGAAACCCTGACTAAGACATATTGGTACCAGAAGTGGGGTATTCCTGTGACAACCTGATCATGTTTTGGGGAGGACTGTGGAAAGACTTTGGAACTTTGAGTTAGAAGAACCACTGGTTGTTAAGAACTCTGTGGGATGTTCTGTAGGAGTTTGGAAGATCATGTTGAGAACAGTGCAGAGATGGAGGCCTGGCTTGTGAAATTTCAGAGGGAAGATTAAAGACCCTTATTAGGGCCATGTTGTTTTGATTGTGAAGATTCTGTGGTTCTGGTTAGCTGGGGCTGAAGTATCAGCTGTGATTAACAAGATACCAGAACTACTAAAGTGAAAACTTTGCATTACTGGGACTATTGATGCTGATTAGCTAGAGCTAAGAAATTAGTAGTGATTAAGAAGACACCAGCATCACTGAGGTGACATCTTCTGAGAAGTGTTTTTTGAGAGCAAAGAGACTGTGTTCCAGAGATAGCCAAGGTTGTACCTTGTGCTGCAGCA
>NW_022196913.1:5196459-5203560 GCF_008632895.1 Mastomys coucha
ACAGACTTTGAATTTTAAAAGATATTGGACATTTTAAATTGATTGAACTTTTAATATGTAAGACTGTGAGACTTTAGATCTTGGGGATGAATAAGAACATAAAGGTGAATAAGAACATAAGGGTTGAGGCTTAATAGTGATGTGTTTGTGTGTCAAGTTGACAAGGGGTCAATTGTACTGGCTAGTTTTGTGTGTCAACTTGACACAGGCTGGAGTTGCCCCTTGTGGGTGGTGCCACCCCTGGGCTGGAGGTCTTGGGTTCTATAAGAGAGCAGGCTGAGTAAGCCAGGAGAAGCAAACCAGTAAAGAACATCACTCCATGGCCTCTGCGTCAGCGCCTGCTTTCTGACCTGCTTGAGTTCCAGTCCTGATTTCCTACATTTTTTTCAAACATGCTTGTTTTTCTAACTCAAAATTGTGGTGAGTTTCTACCCTGCTTGAGTAACTTACTAATTTCCTCTAACATTTTGTGATGGCATTTTCCTACTTCAGTAATCCTGGCATGATAAACAATTACTTTAGCAAATGAAATATGCAATTAAAGATGGTACATGTAAATTTCTCTCTTTGGGCATTATGGTCAGCTTCTAATGCTGGCTGCTAGCCACATCCATCTCCTTTATAATACTGGACTTGCTAGCATGCACTGTTTACTTCAAATCCTCATTAATTTTAAAGGACATCTCTAGTATTATTATTATATGGTTTTTATCACTAACATTAAAGTATTAATTAAAGTATAAAGAAAATTTAATAATTATTAGCTGAAATGGAACTTTTAAAGGCCATTTGGGCCTTGGTCAATTCACAGATGTAAAAAAGAAGTTGGACTCTGGAAAAGTTAAAAAATGAGAGATATTTATATGCCCTGCATATATCCCAGCAGTGTATATTTAGAGTCATGGCTACTTTGCTTTTGAATATGTCTAACATGGGATGGGAAAGTCTGTCTGGTCTACAATGGAATATGACACTGTTACTGGAGAATAAATCTGTGTATTGAATGGGGATTGAAACATCCATTAAAGCCTTATCTAGCTTTATTCTAATTTGTGGATCAAACTATGTTTTATGCCATAAAATTCTGTAATATCTGTTACCTAATAGAAGAAAATACGATTTTGCCTGAATTTTATTTTTAGGAGAAATACTTGTCATAATATAAATTTTATTAAAAGAATACCATGTTCTTATTTATATGAGTTATAAACAATGAAAATTTGTTCACTTTCCTTCACAGGTTATAAGTTTTATGGATCAAGTATAAATATGTAGCCTTTTTTCTTTCTCAGAGGAGAGACTATTTATAGATGAGTGTGATATCAATTGAAAATTGCCTTTAAGAGCTCCATTTTTGATGCTGCTTAAAAGCTGCATACAAGAAGTACCTCAGATGCTGTCAGGGTAACCAAAGGAAAGCTCTATACATGTGGTATTCAACTCAGAAACCAGTTACAACCTAAGGTTCTAGAAGTGGGACTTCCAGATAATCAGGTCTCAAATGTCTGGTCACTAATACCTTTGCAGAAACATATGGACAAACATGTATTTCCTTGTATACTGAATGCTGATTACATACATAGCCCTGTATCCAGTTCATGATATATCAGAGAACAAAAGGTTATTTCCTCAGGAAAATTTTATTGCAAAAAGGAAGCTAAGCCAAATAGTAAGTTGATATTTTTGTGTTCTCTAAAACTTGTCTTTCTGCATTTGCTGAAAACAAAAGAGTTTTTAATCACTAGGAATAGTGACAATATCTCAGATATTAAATCTGCAACTCAGCAATTTAACAGCATTTCTCCTTTGAGGTATCACATATATTATGTATTCCTGGATATCCCCAGAGTTGTCTTAGTGAATGTCATACACAGATAATCTTGTGTTTTTCCTCAGCAAAACACCAGGTTTAAAAGTTATATCAACTACACAAAATGATAGTATATTTGCATTTCAATCTTAGCATGCTGAAGACAAATTTATTCTGCATTCATAGAAGTAGAAAAACAGCTTAGGTGAATACATAATCATGGTAAATAAATAAACTAATAAACTCCTGCTGCTGTAAAACCTGGCCACCTTACCAGAAGCTAAATAGGAATCCCATGTTCACCTGTCCAAAATTCACTGTGATAAAGTTTGCTTAAATTCATCAGGTAGAGTCTACTTAGAAATTGTCAGACAGCTAATTTGTTATTATTTGTTTAATCTTTTCAGTGCTCTGGAACAGCCTTCGTGTGAACACTGCAGAACAGATTAGATCAGATGTCTCCAAGGCTCGTAGCTGCTCTAGAATTGATTAAGAAGGGATACTGTGCAAATGGAAACAAGCCAGTGCTGAGCTGGCCATATCAGAGGGAAACATGTAGCAGCTGGTGAGCAGACTCCACTCAGACTCCCAACTGGACTCCGTGAGATACAGAAAAGGTTTCTAAAGGGTAGCCACCCTTCCCCTGGTGTACTTCCCCTGGGGGGTCTTTAAAACTCAGATGGAGAGCCATCTGTCTGAGCTCAGAAGGCTGGGGACTAAGAAATAGGATGAGGCTCTTCCTGCCAGACATCAAAATTGATTCAGACTCTGTTGTGCACTAGCTGATGGAGACACAAAATGGACAGAACAGTCTTGGCGTTCAGAGTTCCCATGACTGTCTGAAATCAGAATTCAGTCAATGAATTGGTCTTGGGTAACAAGGGGATCCCTCAGCAAAGCACTCCTGTTGTAGGGAGTAGTGGCATGCTTAATGAAGCTGTGGTCTTTGTTTGCTTTCCTGAGTATCCTATATCGAATTGGTGAA
The DNA here is from genome assembly GCF_008632895.1 of Mastomys coucha. NCBI lineage: Eukaryota > Metazoa > Chordata > Mammalia > Rodentia > Muridae > Mastomys > Mastomys coucha. The sequence goes on from NW_022196913.1 coordinate 5,199,255, forward strand.
GTAATGAAGCTTGTTAGCATAACATGAAGTCCTTTAAAAAAGCATTTAGAAGTAGACTTGGTTCTCAGTTAACAGTATTGTAGAAGTTTTACTCCATTAAGTTGCAAATCTTGAAATGTTATAAATCTTTCGATAGAAGGAATGTGCCTAGGGCTGGCAGATCATTTCCTGGACATAAAGAGATTTTCTACACAGTGTTAAATGAACCTCCAAGAGAACCAGTGGAACAGCAAATATCTTTGCAGCAGGGAGAACACAAGCTTTAAAAGCACCATGTTCAGCTCCCATAGCGAATGTTTTTGTATTTTATTTTTGAGAACAATATTTCTAAGTACAATAGAAAAGCTGGACCAACGAACAGAACCAAGATGCAGACACATTCATTTTAATCTGTTTATTGATGAGGTGAAATTATTGGGCAAGCTTGGCCGTTTCCTCTCTCACAAGAGTTTAAGAATATCCTGATCACTGCCCATAAGTGATAAGTGTAACATACTCAAGTCATTTCTATTTTGGAATGATTAATTTCTTTCTCTTAATTGTTTCTGAATTTTACTAGATTCCTTTATCTATGAGATACCTGAAGTAGACTGAATAAATATAAAATTGTATATTTTAAATACAATTTTAAAATATAATATCTGACAATTGTGGTGCAACCAGGTCCTGTAGCAGACAGAGAGTGTGAACAAAAATGGGTAAAGAATAAAATATATAAATAATTGCTTCAGAGTTTTGAATATTGAAGCTATAAACTCAAACTTTAACTTGTTAACCTTACTATATTTAATAGAACAAAGATATTATAGTATTCTTCCAGAGAGGGAAAAAGTACTAAAATTATCTAAATATAATGATGGTGCTGAAAGTACAACAGTAAAGAGTAATTATCAAGTGGATAGTTATAAATAGATTAGAAAAAAATCAAACAAAAGTAAAACATGTGCCCCAAGAAAAATAAAACAGGAAGATGCAAAAGAGAAGAAAATATTATATATTGGGTATGGTGGATACAGTGAGAGAATCTAATATTTATATGATTGCATTTCTAGATTGAAAGAATGTCATGAAAGTAATATTTGCCATGTTAAAAGTTATTCAGGCTCCAAAATGAAGGAAAGACACAATGTAACAAAGTTCCAAACTTATAAAAAGGTCATGAAGCAAAGGGAGGAAGATAAAGTTTATCTTATTTTATTTATCTTCAATTAATTTGTTTATTCACTTTACATCTTGGTTGCAGCCCTCTCTCTCCTCTCCTCCCAGTCTCAGTCTCACAAATCCCTCCCCCTCATTACCCTACCCTCTTCTCCTCCGAGAAGGGAAAGCCCCTCTTGAATATCACCCACCTCTGAGGCATCAAGTCACAGAAGGATTAAGAGCAGAGGGTGGAGTTTAAAAGGAAACGTATTATAAGGAATTGTCCAAAACTAAAGGTAAAGACAATTTCTTCAAATATAGTGAACGACCCATGGCTTATAGAAGAGCTATGATTAGGTCAATAATAGATGCCTCAGCAGAAGTAAAGAAGGGCCCAGACAACAGAAATGAAAAGAATAACTAAGGTATGATTGTGGTTAATAATTTCAGCAAGATAGGAGGTAAAATAGACGTTTAGAGTTAAAATTAAAGCAAGCAGCTGGAGTGTAGGCTCAGTGGTTAAATGTTCGACTGGTTGGACTCCGACTCATGTCATACTTGCTGCCTTTGTAGAGGACCATATTTCAGTTTCCACCAAGCAAATGATGGTTTACAAACATTGTCTCTCTAGTTTCTGAGTATCCAGCAACATCTTCAGGTCTCTATAGCCACTGGGAATGCAGGCAGTTTATATACATCTATGCAAGCAAAACACTCACTCATATAAATTAAACACTAATAATATTTTAAACCAATTGAAAAATATCATAAGCAAAGATACCCCTTAAACTTCATGTGGCAAAGATTTTCAAATAACTGACAAAAATTACTCATAGAGTTTCATAGATACAAGCGGGAGCAAAAAGGGTCAACACATGTGAATAAGACACTGAAAGAATTAAAATAAAACACACAACTAGCTTAGTTAGGTATTTAATATTTATGCAGCTAGAATGTAGAAATAAAATAACATTAAATCAGGGAAAGTATAGAACAGTATGAAAGCAGAGGCTTCAAAAGAGGACATATAAACCCTACAGTGCATCATCGTATTGTAGATATTTAAAAACAGAGATCAGACACATGATGGAGTCTAACACCTTTACTTACTGCTTTTATGGAATGCCTAGTAGAAGCAACTTAAATAAGAGTGACTTTGTTTTGACTCCCACTTTCTGAGAAGTTTCTGTTCATCCTGGAAGAAGGAAAGATGGTGAAGCATGGTAAGGGTGGGTGTAGAAGTCATTCATATACCCACATGGGTGTATCATCATGGTTGACTAGCAATCAAACAACATCAACCAAAATCAGCAGCTGATGAAGCTGTAAGGTCCACTCTTAGTAACCTACATTACAAAGTCTTCCCATCATCATCAGCTGAGGAGCAGGTATTTAAATATCTGTTCCCTACAGGGATGTTTGATACTCAGGTCTGAACAATTCCATGTCCCAAATCAAGGGCTAATTTCAGTATCTGTTTAAGGGGTTCATAATAGTTATGGGCCATTATATGTCCTTCATTTTTCCTTTATATGCATGGGAAGAGTTTTATTATTATCTTACTATCAGTATATATGAGAAACGTTGTTCTCACATAAATTGTTGTTGTTGTTGTTGCCTTCATCAAATAGAATTGCATCTTACTCTGGCACAGACTCTGATTGGCATTATGCAAAGACTTGGTACCCTTAGTTCAAACTATCCACTGTTTGGAATCTCTGGTTATTCTACTATAATGAAAGTACAGTATGGGGGCTGGAGAAATGGCTCAGTGGTTAAGAGCACTGAAATCCCAGCAACCACATGGTGGCTCACAACCATCCGCAATGAGATCTAACGCCCTCTTCTGGTGTGTCAAAACACAGCTACAGTGTACTTACATATAATAATAAAGACATCTTAAAAAATAAAAGAAGGAAAGTACAGTACATTTGTATCACATGAAAGTTTTCAAACAAATTACTTGAAAAAAAAAGGTAAAACTGTATTATTCTCCAATAACTACCTTGCTTTTTTTCTGACTTTACTTTCTTTACCATTTAAAGTCACAAAGGCCATGTAGAATATGATTAGAAATTACATATACATTAGAAAGCTTCTACATTGCACCCATGTAGAAGCTTTAAGAGCAAGCATACACATTGCCAATTTCCCCCCAATTATCATCCTCATGGTCTGTACCAGACAGCATTCCAAACAGCTGTTATGCCAGACTGCTCCTGGAGCCATGATGGCAACAGTAATGGGCAGTGATGTTTCACCAGCTAATTTGAAGTGAACATGAAGCATGAGATAGTAATAAACCTTTGTTGATTCACACCATTGAGATTTAGGGGATCCAGTTACCTTGGCATAATATACCCCATATTGACTAATTCAAATCCAGCTGTGTATCATCAGTAAAAAATGAAGAAGAAACCATTGTTTAATCATGCAACGAAACTCAGAACATATAAATGAAGTGAGGAAGCTGTGCAAGAGCAAGGAAAAAATTTCAGAAACATATTGGAACAAAAAGTCATGTTAAATAGCATATCCAAAAAGATATAGTTTCCTTGATGTTCCAAATAGGTGAAACTGGAACACAGTGTTTTGTAATGTGAGTTTACACAAGCAGACAATGGAGAATGTCCCTGACAGTGATTAGCACGTCAATTTCCCTGCATAGCAGAGTGCAGTTGGGAATGAGGACAGAGAATCTGAGAAGCCTGTAAGACTTTCTTTTCTCCCATCCATACTGCTTTCAAATATATCTTTCTTGGTAACTGTTTTGAGGGATGTACATTTGGAAATCATCTGGAAAGAAGACTCCACGGATACAGAAGGCAAAGTCATGATGGTGATATTCTTTGTACACTTAAATATTTATCATTGTGATACATGGCCCTAACACATGTATAACAAGTATACAGTCAAACCATTAGTGGGACCTGTGGGAACATTTTTTTAATGGTATTTTTTTTATTAGATACTTTCTTTATTTACATATCATATGATTTATCCTTTCCCAGTTTCCCCTGAAAAAACAAACAAACAAACAAACAAACAAAAACAACAAGAACAAACCCCTGTTGCCTTCCCCCCTCTCCATGCCTGCCCCCCACCCTCTCCCACTTATTGGTCCTGGCATTCCCCTACACTGGGGCACAGAACCTTCACAGGGCCA
>NW_022196913.1:5204078-5221768 GCF_008632895.1 Mastomys coucha
GGCTAATAACCACTTATCAGAGAGTGCATATTATGTGTGTTCTTTTGTGATTGGGTTACCTCACTCAGCATGATATTCTCCAGGTCCATCCATTTCTGGGGGAACTTTTTAACTTAAAGACACAGGTAAGAGGACTACTAATCCACTCATCTGACTTAAAAACTAACAGTGAGTATTTATATAACACATTTTTTTTTTCAAACAGGGTTTCTCTGTATAGCCCTGGCTGTCCTGGAACTCATTCTGTCGACCAGGCTGGCCTTGAACTCAGAAATCCGCCTGCCTCTGCCTCCCAAGTGCTAGAATTAAAGGCATGAACCACCACTGCCAGGATAACACATTTTTTTTTAATTTTGACCCTTTCTTGATTGGTTTGGAGTTATAAAACAGACAGGGTTGGTAAGATTAATATAAACCACAGGTCCAGTCATTCTCCTTTAGTGAACACTCAATAATTTTGAATCATTAAATGAAGAAAAGGTCACCCTTTGTTTTACAGCATTGACTCTGAGAAATCAATAAAGTAACTTTTTTTTCAAACATGCTATTCATCTAGCAAAACTCCTAGAATATTATTTCTACTTTCATGTGATTTATATTCATTAGTTGATGAGAAACTTCATCCTGGAGATTGGTGATTGTGAACAGATTTCTGCTACATGAATCACAAAGACTTTTTTTCAGGACTTTATAACCATATAAACAAATATTGGTAGTATGTCTAATATAATGAAAATCAACTTCCTGACTGCCCTGTTTTCTAAAGGAGCCCAATGCTTTTGCTTATACTCACAATCACTAAACCAGCCAGCTGCGGGTTCCTGAGCACACACTTGTATAGGTATGTTCTCACTTCTGGGACTAACCCCAACTTGTCTGCTTATTCAATAAGGCTAATACATTACAAACCATTAGATTTATTGTATGTACCTAGGATATAGTTTTATGCTCCTATAGATTTACTACATACATTATATAAAGTCACCTATCTAGCAGTGGTGGTACATGCCTTTAATCCCAGAACTCAGGAGGCAGAGTCAGGCAGGTCTCTGATTTCAAGGCCAGCCTGTTCTACAGAGCAAGTCCCAGGATAGACAGGGACACACAGAGAAAACTTGTCCTGAAACACAAAACAGAAAAAGAAAAGATAAGAGAATTATTACCCTCACCTGAGAACTACAATACTGAATTATCACAATTAAAATTAAATGATGCTTCTAATAATAATGTTTATAAATATCAGGCAATTGTTTCTGTAGATGGGTTCTTACATGGAAAAGTAATCTCATGGCAAGCACCTCAAGAGTATTACCCATCAACAAGTTTTTCATGGGCATCTCATCTACTTGAGGCATTTTTCTAGGTTCATGACATAGTTCAGTAAAATAATCACAAAATAGCAGACTTTGCTTACGTAACACTTACATTCCAATAAAGGAAAATATAAATGAAGTAGTCAACTGAGTACCTAAGCGAAGTATGTCTAACTAAATACTTAAATCTAACTGGGTACCTAAGCAAAGTGCAGAACAGAGGAAATGAGACAGGAAAAGGTAAGGAAAAAGTTATGCTGAGGAAAGAGATCCAAGTATGACTAGCACACCAGGATGCCCTCACTGATGAGGTGACGTGGGTTCAAATATTAAAAGAATAATGACATCATGAAATTTCACACAAATGGATGGAACTAGAAAATATCATCCTGAGTGAGATAACCCACATCCAGAAAGAAACACATGGAATGTACTCACTTATACGTGGATATTAGGCCTAAAATACAGAAGAAACATGCTACAATCCACATACACAAAGAAGCTAAATATCAAGGAGGACCCAAAGAAGGATGCTGGAATCTCCCTCAGAAGGGGAAATAAAATAGGCTTTGGAGTTGAATGGAGAAAGGGAATGAACTGGGTGGGAAAGTGGGTAGGATAATGGGATTGATACAGCGTATAGGGATAGTATGCATGGGGATGATAGGGTGGGGAGTAAGAAGGTAAATCAGTCTAGGGATGTGCATCTCTAGGACAAACCAGAGACCCAGGACTAGGGAGGTTCCTAAGAGAATATGAGTGTGACCCTACCTGAAGTCCCAAATTTCTTTTTTTTTTAATTTTTATTAGATATTTTCCTTATTTATTAAAGACCCCCAGAACTGGGGAGATCCTTACTCAAGTCTCGGGATGACGCGACCACCCAATGACTCACGATAGACCGAACTTGCTGCAATCACACGAGGAAGTTTTTATTACAAGCAAGACGGGACAAGAGCTCAGGCCAGCATGCTGGGGTCGAAACTCATACACCGCACAGGGAGTAGAGGAGTTCGACCCCGGCCTGGGATTTTACAAGGCTTATAAAGGCATAAACCACAAACCGGGGGGAGAGGAAACGGGGTAAATTCCAAACTATAGATTCATCACCTAGCAAAGAGTCATGTATAGGTTTTTCTGGGCAACCCCCTAAGCCATTGTCACACTGCAGCCAGGGCGTTGTGACATTCCACAGAGGGCGTTAGAGCACCCTGTGGTCATTCCAGGAAAGGCATTCTGTGGTTATTCCAGGACAGGAAAGGTGTTTTTTCAAGTTCCTGGAACAGTCACTCAGCCTAAGGGCGTAAAGTTCATGTCAGTCAAAGATTTCTCTGCTCTATAGGAGCATCCTTGACTCCATTTTGATTCTACATTTACATTTCAAATGTTATCCCCTTTTTCTCATTTCCCCTCTGAAAATCAACTATCCACTCCCCCTTCCCCTGCTCACCAACCCACCCACTCCTGCTTCTTGGCCCTGGCATTTCCCTATACTGAAGCATCAAGCCTTAACAGGACCAAGGGTCTCTCCTCCCACTGATGACCGAATAGACCATCCTCTGCTACATATGCAGCTGGAGCCATGAGTCTCACCATGTGTACTCTTTGGTTGGTGGTTTAGTCCCTGGGAGCTCTGGGGGTACTGGTTAGTTTATATTATTGTTCCTCCTATGGGGCTACAAACCCCTTCAGCTCCTTGGGTCCTAATTATAATTTTTCTGCTGACTTCTGGCAGTGGAAGTTTAGCTAACTAATTCATCCATTTCACAAAATTATTGAACGCCTTAGGAGTTAAAGCTAGATTGGCAAGCAAAACCAAAGAAGATTATTAATATAAATTAGAAAACTTGCATTTCAGTTAAGGCAGCGATGATGGTGTTAGGAGTGGCTTGATATAAACATTAAAATCAAAAGAATGTATGCGAATAAGGATGGTTGGATACTACATCAGGGCAAGTAACAGGTTCTCACAAAGGTGAGACTTTACATGGAGACTCTAGAGGAGGCCTTTCTGAGGTGGTGACTTTGAATCTAAAAATGAATAAGGAGGAATAAGCTAATAATAATTAGAAAGGACCAGTGACCACAAGAGACCTGTGGCCCTACTGCATTTGCCAAGGACAAGTGAAAGTGGATGCAAAGAAATGAGGACAGACTGAACGAGGGGAAATAACAGCATCTGTGATAAGGAACTCAAGGATTCTGCACCATGGGATTCTCACTCTGGTGAAATCAGTGGTCCTCTGTGTACTGAAAGATGTTCTTACACAGCCCAGGTCTCTCCTTTATACATTCCAACAGCATCCTTTATTCCAATTGTAAATGTCAGGAAAGTCACCATATATTCTGAGTGTGGAGAAGAGGAAGTAGGTTTGAAATAGCCTCCAGTTAGAAATCCTTGCTTTTAAATAATACTATGAACTAAGAAGGAATTGTTGGTGGGTTTTATGCAGGAAAGAAACAAAAGGATTTTATGTAGAATCATATGACAATGCCAATTGTGCTACTGAAAATTAACCATAGAAGGGCTGGAGCAATCTCTCAGGAGTTACAGGTACTTTCTCTCCTTAGAGAGGACTTGGTTACAGTTTAGAGGCTCACTACCAGAAGGACTCCAGCTCCAGGAAAACTGACACCCTCATCTATTTTCCGAGGGTACCTGGCATGTGGTACACATGCATACATGTAGGCTTCCACACAAAATAAATGAATAAATAAATAAGAAAAAAATAGTAATATCATATGCCATGTTTCTGTTCTTTGATGACCACAAAGGTAAATTATTAAGCTTAGGCTTAGCTTTCTACACTGTGCCATTAGTAGGACATGGAAAATTCAAGAACTGAATCATATCTATGAGAAAGCAATCTGCTCTTTTGTGTTACCTTGAAGGGAATCAAGAGACATTATGCCCTCCCTTTTTCTCCTTATTTTGCTTCCTCTGGGGCCATGAGGTAAAAAGCGTTGCTTCATCATGCACTTCCTGCCAGGATGCACTGTCTAAACACAGCTGGAAATAATAATTGAAACTCACAAAACTGAGGGCCGAACTGTAATTTCTTTCTGACTTGTTTGCCTTGGGTATTTTGTTACAGTAATGGAAAATAAGGAATACATAGGGAAGACCTGGTTTCATTATTTACGTTTTCATAGTTCAGATGAAGGAAATGACAAGAGAAATCTATTGATGTTGTTTTTCAATGTACTGATGAGAAAAGGTTAAAGGGAAAATATGTTTTGAGCTTCCAAAAAAGTTTGTGAGTCTTTGTACCTCAGCACTGAGGGAAAAATGTCTTTAAGGTTTCTTACCTCAGCAACTGACATCCAATTTACTGAGAGAAAAATAGAAGAAGCAAGATTAGAGTAATGATAGAGAAACTGAAATATTAATTTAATATGATAATTAATGGGCTATAAGGATAATTCAGCATTTAACAGCTTTTTTGAAGACCAGAATTTGATTTCCAGCCCTCAGTTCTGGTGTATTATAACCTTTAGAATTTCCAGCTTCTAGGGATCTGACAGCATCTTCTGATTTTTGCTGATACCCAGATTTAAATGTTTATACATGACACATACACAATAAAAATAAAGTAACTTAAAAATTAAATGCTAAACAAAAGCCTAAATAAATAATTGCACAAGCAAAACTTTTTTTTTATTTTATTTATTTTCTTTATTTACATGTAAATTTCTCCATTCCCAGTTTCCCCTCCAAAAAACAAAGAAACAAACAAAAACAACCAAAACAAACCCCTGTTGCCTCCCCCCTCCCCATGCCTGCCACCCTTCCCTCTCCCACTTTCTGGCCCTGGCATTCCACTACACTGGGGCACAGAACTTTCACAGGGCCGAGGTCCTCTCCTCCTATTGATGATTGAATTTGCAATCCTCTACTATACACATGCTGCCTGAACAATCAGACCCCTCCATGTGCAGTCTGTGGTTGGTGGTTGAGACCCTGGGAGCTCTGAGGGTACTACTTAGACTTCTAGACACTGGAGTAAACTGCCAGTATCAATTTGATGACATCATTTCAGAGGAAATCTATCTTACTTTCATGGGAAAGGGGTAAACAAGAGTCACAAGTTGAATGTCTTGATTACTGGAAGTTTATCATTCCAAAGATCAGGAAACTAGATCCAAAAATAAGGTGTTGGTAAGATTGGTTCAGTCTGAGAAGTAAGAAGAGAAAATGTTTCTCATCCTTTTTTTGACTTAGGCGTTTATTTTTTCTGAACATCTCTGGACTTGTTGCTTAGTAGAAATGCCACCCAAATCTGCCTTCAACTTCACAAAGTCTGAAGCTGTTTTTGACTGTGTCTGAATGTTCCCTTTATTTATGGACACTAAATCATATTGGATTACAGGCACATCCTATCCCACTCTGAGCTCATCACAATTTACATAAGTATGTGTTCATAGCCTACATATGTTAATATATGCTTAATAATAATTTATGTCATTACATAATCAGCAACTACCTTGGGAAAGCAGAATATAATTTTCAGATGAATTATGTTTTGAGGTACTAAAGTTTAGGTTTTTACCATATGAAATTTGAAGGACTAAGCCAATCCTATATAATAAGATGACATGTTAATTTGAATGACATTTGAGGTGAAGTAATTTAGTAAACTATCCAGATAATGATAGCAAACAAAGCAGGGGCAGGTTAGGATACAGAAATCTGGACATGCTAAGTACACGGATCAGAAATGTTGGAATCAGTATTAAACAAATCAATACAACACTCTTAAGAAGTAACCACAATACTGAAGAAAAAAATAACGTTTTGGCCCAGAAAAAAGAAAGATGAAAGTACTTTGAATAAAAGAAATGGCCAATTGAGAAGAAAACAGAAGAACTAATTACCAAATTCTTCACAATGTCTGTGAGCAAAATAAAAGTTTTTGAGATATGAGTCTGATAATAAAAAGAGTTTAAGAGAGAAAATGAGATGTGTTTAATGTAAACATAAAAAACTCCTTTGAAGAATTTTTCTTGAATAAAAAATAAGGTACAGAAGTCAGATTTTAAAGTTTCTTAGAAATAATCTCTCTTCATCAGTGTTCTGTTGGCATGAAGAGACACCATGACCATGTGAGCTCTTACAACAGAAAGCATTTAATCGGAGCTTGCTTAGAGTTTCGTTTTAGTCCATTTTCAGCCCAGTGAGAAGCATGATGGCACACTGGAAGATATGGCAATGGTGAAGGAGCTGATTGGAAGGGAGCAAGAATGATCCATTGGGCCTTCCTTTGGCTTTAACAACCTCTAATCCTATCTCCACACTTCCTCCAACATAGGCATAGCTTTAATTCTCTTCAAATAGTGCCAATCTCTAAGGATTCAAATATATGAACCTATTGGGCCTATTCTTATTCAAAACTCAACGCAATCCCTGTGAGAATACTAATTATGTTCTAAAATCTGATTTTTGCATCTTTAGTTTTGTTTTTAATTAACATCTTATAGTTATTTATAGTCATATAAATTCTTATTTTCTCTGAAAGACAAATCTTCAACTAGTCATGTTCATTAAATCATTTATAAAAGTTAACTACTTAAGGCATAATATGAAAATAGATTTGAATCATAGGTGAGAATTTAATTATATCCTTATAGGTTCATTTTACTACAATATTAAAAAGCTTGTAATGGTGTAGCATATATAATAAATAAATAACAAAATATATTAGAAATATTATAAAATTTCTTTCCATATATAGATTTTTAAAAACATGTAACTATGACATTTCCAATTATTTTGTGGCACTTATATCTAAATTATTTAATGATTAAATATGAGGGATTGTTTCATAAAAGAGCTGACATGTTATATATATATATATATATATAAAACAACAAATAAATGATTCTGTCACAATTGTAAAACTCACAATTCAATATATTTTAATTTAAATTTGTTGAGAATTTAATGTATGAAATTTCACGCATTAGTTTTTGTTTTACATCATTTCCACCTCTTCCTCTTCAAATATTCCTGTGCCTACCCTCTATTTCCTCTCAAATCCTTTGCCTGTTTATCTTTAATTATTTATTAGTTTTACATATATATGTGTGTATAATATATATAGTAATATATTTATATTTTCATTTTATTACTATTTTATATATACATTCATACTCAACATCCTTTATATGCATTTAATATTGTTTGTGTGTGTGAGTATGTGTGTGTGTGTGTGTGTGTGTTTGTGTGTGTGTGTATGTGTGTGTGTATCTGTGTGTTTAGGACGAACTACTTGGGATTGGATAACCTATCAGATTTCCACTCTACCCATGAGAAGATTAATCTCCCTCTATCAGCATCCATTGATTGCCTCTACCTCCTCATCTAGGAATAGGAACTTGTAACATTTTCTTTCTTCTTCTTGTTGACATGTCAACTGGTGGTGTCATTATTTAGAGACCATTGACTCTGTGCAAGGTTTAGCACATACATGTGAAAACAATACATAATGAGGATAAAATTAACAATTGACTTGAGGGGCCGGGCAGTGGTGGTTTACACCTTTAATCTCAGCACTTGGGAGGCAGAGACAGGCGGATTTCGGAGTTTGAGGCCAGCCTGGTCTACAGAGTGAGTTCCAGATGTGTTTAATGTTGTAACTACAACAGAGAAACCCTGTCTCAGAAAACAACAACAAAAAAACAAAAACAAAAATAAACAAACAAACAAAAGCAATTGACTTCAGAAGTAGAACAATTCACGTACATGTCTTATACTTAATAAACAAAACTATGCTTTAATATCAGCTAATTCCTAACATCAAGTATCACAAATCATGCCGCACATCCTAAGAGTTAGATGGGGATATTCTTTCTCCACTCATACATGTCTTTTTCAACATAAAGCAATTGGAAAAGTTATGTTCTGCTATTTTCCTCTTTAACTGAAAATAAATATCCTGCGGTCATTTTGATGCCAAGTTAATAAATGCTAAAGAAAGTGTTTAATGTTGGAAACATGAATATGAAGCGGGAATGGACTGAGCAGACTACACTATTGAACAAGGGCACTTAGTTTATAATGGCCCGAAGCTGCAGCTTGAACCTTCACTAATCAGAAGGAAACCAACTCACAAATCACTAATCATGAGTTTCTTCTCATTCCTGAGAAGATTAAGGGAAAATAATGCAAAGAACTTCCCAGCAGGTCCCACTGCATTGACATGTCTCGAATGCTTGTATTTATCAGTGAAAGGAAAAAAGAAGAAAGGAAAAAAATTAATCCCAAGTGATCTTTAAGTCGCTATTCTTCTGTAAGTGGTACTTGACTTTTCCTGTGTGTGTGCATGTGTGGGAGTGTGGATAATCAATGCTTTTTAAAAGATTCTGTCAAAGAAAGCATAAGGTTCATGCTGAGGAAACCGCACAACCACCAGGAAACTATTGTTTTACTCCTGTTTCTATTTGTTCTCCTGTATTGACACAGCATGAGGAGAATTGCTGAGGCTGCTGGGAAGAAAGAGGACAGCATCTCAAAGACAGTCCTTTCTTTCCAAATGGAGCCCTCCTAGCGGGTAGAAAAGACCAGCTGTAATGCTGAGTTTACCTCCCTTTTGCAAGCATAAAGAGCAAGATGTACCAACTGTGTTCCTAATTCAAGGCTCCCAGTGTCATAGCCTTCTTCCCATGGTTTCATAGCAGTTCTTAGTTACTGCAAATAGTCTGAATTAACTAAAGGAAGGTAAACTGGGAAGGTGGCTGGAAGTAAACTAGAAGGGTGGCTTTTTAAACACCCTGCATCCTCCAAAAAGACATATTTACAAAGGCAAAGTTACTGTCATTCTAACCTGGAACACTGAGAGTCATAGTTAGGGGACAGGTTGTGGAGAAATGCCTGGGAAGATGGAAACTAGATTGCAAGCATGGGTTCACAACTCTACAAATTAAACAAGAACAAAAATGTGTTACAGCCAATGTTAGTAATGAATGGTATGTAAAATGTCTTGAGAAACGTGAAAAATACGTAACCTAGTGTAATTGTTTCAACATATTAAAACTGTATAGTACAAAATGTTTCCATTTTTACTTTATTTATTTGCTTATTATATATTTAATAAGATATCTTATTTAAAATGTCACTGATTCATAAATTTCACCAAAATAATTCCTTCCTCCTTTGTAAAATATTCACATGTGTAGGTGATAAACTGGTGTTCAGAAGGTTTTATTAATAGTTAGCCAGCTGATGATTAAATTGTTCAAAACAACTTTGTTTATTTTGAATGTTTGTGTTGTTAACTGTCCTTGTTCAGTGCTGTCTCATACCAATCTGAAACAATGTTAATGTTTCCATCTCTGCTTTCCAATAGCAGAGAGGATGTTGTTTGCTACTATACTTATAACTCTATTGCTATTAATTATGTGTTTCTTTCTACATATGTCCTCATTCTTTCTAGGCTTAGGACTCACTTTTTGATTTGTTTCCACAGATTCTTGTTCAGTTTGAAACCTAACATTGGTAAGACATATAAACTAATTCACACCATGAGTCTATAAGCCATGTTTTCATTCACTCAGTGGTGTATATAGAAACTGCATTTGTTAATCCAATTCTATTTCACTATAAACTAAATAAGTGATATATCTTATCAAAAGCCTTCTCATAGAATACCCATTGGTTCTTATGAAAAAACAGTAGAAATAAAGCTGACTCTAGACCTCTGCTTTGAAATATGAAACCATACAGACCTCTTTTTTTAAAATTAGATATTTTCTTTATTTACACGTCATATGATATCTCCTTTCCTGGTTTCCCCTCCGAAAAAAAGAAAAAACCAAAAAAAACAAAAGGAAAAAAAATTTAAAAAAAAAACTGTTCCCTCCTCCTCCCCCTGCTCAACAACTCACCCTCTTCCTCTTCTTGGCCCTGACATTCCCCTACAATGGGGCATAAAGCCCTCACAGGACCAAGGGCCTCTCTTCCCATTGATGACCAACAAGGCAATCCTCTACTACATATGCTGCTGGAGCCATGAGTCCCACCATGTGTAATCTTTGGTTGGTGGTTTTGTCCCTGGGAGCTCTGAGAGTACTTGTTAGTTCATATTGTTGTTCATCCTAAGGAGCTACAAGCCCTTCAGCTCCTTGGGTCCTTTCTCTAGCTCCTTCACTAGGGACCCCCATACAGACCTCTTTAAAAGATTGATTGAAATAATGATCGTCAGCTTCTGTCACGCTAGTTGTATGATTTAGTTGGAGTTACTACTGCTGTTAAGAAACATCTTGACTACAGCAACCCTTATAAGGAAATGTTTAGTTGTTGTTGGCTTTCAATTCAGAGGTTTACACCATTATCTTTAAAACAGGACCATGGGTGAACACAGTCAGACATGACAGTGGAGGAGGTAGCTGAGAGTTTCAGATTAGCAGGTGGCAGGTAGAGAATTAGACACTGGGCATGGCTTGAGCATCAGAGACATCAGAGCCCACCCCCAGTGACACATGTCCTCCAAGAAAGCCATATCTATCCCATGGAGGCCACATTTCTTAATAGTATCCTTCCATATGAGGATCTATCCTTGGGGTCTATTTGCATCCAAATCACTGCAGTATATGAAGTATGATCAATACAAACATGTGGCTATGGTTGTTATTTTGGAGAGCAATTGCAGTGATGTTTTCATCATCCCAGAAGGATCTGATAAGCAGCATTTCCCTAGAAGATGATTTATATTACTTAAAATAAGACAGCATCATCAACTCAAGATACACTGGTTTGCCGAACAATGGCCCAAGTAAATAGGTATGACATATTTTACCTTCTTTGAAACTGTCTTCTCTCTCCACAGTATATTATTGCCAAAGTGGGATCTCAGAAATGTAATATGTGGTAGAATGTGCAGAAGATCCTGGGTTTTGCTCCCCAGTACCACCTAAATATTTAAAAGCTTCAGAATACCCCTAAAATATTTTCAAATTTCCAAATTATTTATTAGATAACTAAATTTGTCCCAAAAAAGTAAACAGAAAAATAAGATTAGATATTTTTTATGTATGCTACATTTTTAAAGTAGATTTATTTATTTAATGTATATAAACATTCTGTCACTGACACACTAGAAGAGGGCATTGGATTCAATTACAAATGGTTCTGAGCCACCATGTGGTTGCTGGGAATTGAACTCATGACCTCTGGAAGAGCAGATAGTCTCTCCAGCCTGCTGATTATCGACACAGAAACTAAGAATGTGTGTGCTAGAGAAACAATGGTATTTTCAAGAAATGCTGGTAGAACCAAATGAGTATTCATGTGCGGCACAGTGAATGGATGGACCCCTATTCCTTAACGGAACAGGATTTGAAGAAAAATTCTTCAAGACATTGAACTTAAGACATGAAACTAGGAAACGAGTGGGAAAACACATGGGGGTGGTCTAAAAATTTTAATAAATAATAAATATTTAAAGAAGATCCTAAACATATAAAGAAAATGTAAATAATTATATCAAAATCTCCCTCCTCTGCAAAGGAAATAACCATTTTAATGAAGAGGTAAGCTAAATGACAGAAGAGACTATTTGCAAATTGTGTATCCAGTGCATGTGAGAGACTCTGAAATGATAACAGTAAAAGGAGAAATAATGTGATTAAAACCTGGACAGTAGATCTAAACAGATATTTGTAAAAGGCAGGCACACTTATGACTAACAGGTATATGGAAAAATGCTCAACAAATTCAGGGAAATCCAAATTAAAACCACAATGAGCTGTCACTTCATCCTGTTATGAAGAAATCCAAAGGCAATGTGAATGGACAGGAGCACATAGCAGAAGGAACTTTGTGCCCTGTGGCTCATGTCATAAATTACTACAGCTATAGTGGAGAACAATTTGAAGGTATCTCAAAAATTAAACGTAGAGCTATGTGATCCAGGAATCTAGTTACTGAGTATATATCTAGAAGAATTGAAAAAAATCTGCATTTCTAGATTGATTGCACTATTTACAATTTCTGAGAATAGGAAATAACCTACATATTTTTCTATGATGAATGAATTAAAACAAATATGGCAGATCATGCCCTGGACAACTATTCAATTATTAAAAAGTGTAAACTGGCTATTTGAAGGGTTTATGACCTCCCGTGTCTGTTCGGCCACTGGGCTCAGGGCACTCAGGGAGGCAGGACACTGGAGTTTGACTGTGCTTACTCTACTCCTGCACCCATCTGGTGCTGGGCTATGAGAAGTCACAGAACACTGCTCCAGGGGTGGGGAAGTGCAGTCTGAGGTCCCCAGGGACTGCTCTATCTGGCTTGGGAGTCCCTAGGCCTGCAAGGAGGCAGGGGCCCTCTGGTTCTTAAGCTCTTGGGCACCCAGGCTCATCTGGGAGCCACAGAAGGGCTGAGAAGAGGGTCATGGCCCAGGGGCCCAGGGGGAAAAGAGGGGAAAGCTCCAGCTGGGTCCCACATGGGGACTAGAGTCCTTGGCTTGTTTAGCTACTGGCTTGTCTTCGTGGAGGCCATGCCTGGGAGTGCTGAGAGGCCTTCTGCTGGAGATTAGCCAGCTCTTAGGTGAAGGCCTGTTCCATTGCTCCCTATGGTGGATTCCTAGGAAAAGAGACAGTCCATGGTTTTAAGGAACTTATTGTCATTGTAGAGAAGATGATGAGTGTTACTGTCGAGCAGTAACAATAGAGAATGGTTATTCTGGAATATGGAGTCAGGAGAAAGTAGGCTAGCCATAATTAATCTTACCCACATGGGAGGCACCAAAAATTAGACAGCATTAAGGAGGTATGGTCACCCAGGCATCTTGAATTTAATGATTCTTTGTTACAAGCCAATAGGTAGAACAGGTGAGGCAAAACCCCTCCCCCAAGTTCGTCAGCATGCCGGCCCAATCAGGAGCTTCTTTGGTCTCTGTAGAGGCGGGACTTCCTATGTAACCAGGCATGGCAAATAGCAGGAGGTGGGCAGAGAGGTATGGTTATGAGAGGCAGCCCTCAAGCCAGGAGGGTTACAGATGAATAAAAGCATACCCCACTTCTCAGAGTTGGGCCTGAGGTTAAATACCTTTTGAGACGGGGAGTTTATTAGCTAAGCCTCCAGGCCTTTAGGTACCTCATTAAAATAGAGATCTGTCTTAAGGCTATGTGACCTGTGGTCAAATACTCTACCTGTGGAGGGGCTTGGAGTGTCGCCTTTACGTGACTTATGGCCACAAATCTGTGGAGGGCTCCAGCCTTGTGTCAGGAGCCTAGTGTCTGTGAGCGTAGCAAAACACCTACTATCTCTACAGGATCACTGGGATTTCAAGCCTGTGCTCGACCGGGCTGTCTTTCATGGTCCTACTGCTATTGATAATAATATTATCTAGAAATCATCATGTTAAGTGAAATAAGCTAGGCAGAGACAGACCAATGCCACATGACTTAACTCACATGAGAAAAATTAAAGAGGGTGACCTCAGCAGTCAAAAGTAGGACCATATCTGGGACAGGTGTAGGGAGGAAAGAAAAGGCTGCTATACAGACACTAGGCACTGTTAGACAGGAGCAAGATATACTGGTGTGCATGAGAGTATCAGTAAATATACTGATACTTTTGTATCAGTTGTATATATAGTTGTATAGTAGCTCAGAATATTACAAGAAAAGACATATTTTCTCCAAAAAGAAATGATTAAGGTTTGAAGATATGGGTCTATACTACCTGTTTTAAACATGCTGATATTGATTCATGTTTCAAATAGCTTGTTAGACATAATTTTTGTAGTTTTATATATAGTAAACAGTTTATAGTAGATATGGGGGTATAAAGTATGTTTTTATTCTAAATTTATATATATAAGTATATATATTTACACATACACACAGATGTATATACATATATATGTAACATATGTGTATATATATGTGTGTGTGTGTGTGTGTGTGTGTGTGTGTGTGTGTGTAACCTTTTCTACCCTATTTAGATGTCAGTGTCTCTCAGAAAAACCTAGAGAGCTCAGTAAGTGGACAGACACACTGGCCAACAAGCCACAGGAATCCTGCCATGTATGTTCAACACTGGGATAACAGGCTTACCCTGAAGGTCCTTGCTTTTATGTGGGTGTTGAGGATGTGAACCTAGGTCCATATGCTTGTACAATAAGTGCTTTACATATAGAGACTACTTCTATCTCTAGTCTTTAATAACCACATGAGGATAAGTAAAACTAATGTACAGGGGAGATTAAAAATACTGGCACACAGTCTTAGAGTTAATCGGTAACATCATTTAGAAGTAAAATTGAGGTCTTCCTGATTTAAAAATTAAGATCTCCTCTCTTTTAGAGAGAGCCAAGATATTTCCATTCAGAAATTAAAATGCTATTCCAAATAATTTTTGATGATTGAAATATGATTGTTGGAAATGGGAGATGTACAAAGAGGACTGAAGATAATGCATGATTTCTGTACACTGTCTAGCACGAATCCCAGTGTCTCACGGAAAACAGGAAAGACTTCCACTGAACCACTAGCAAAGTGGGGAGACTGACCACCTTCTTAGTAACCACCTGGAACTATTAATCTCTTACTCTAATGAGCAGGGGATTTCACATAATTCATCTACTTCTCCATTGACAAAAGATGTGGACCTTGTGTGAGACAGCATTTGATGGTATGCAGACACATTCTTGAAACGAACAAAAAAATAACTCTCTTCTCCTCTGTCCTATTTACTCTCTAAGCAAGATGTGCAACTAAAGAATAAAATAGCATGAGAAAAACCTAAGTCAGAACTATATTGGAAATTGTTCCCTTGATTGGAAGATTAGCTTGGAATGTTTGCTTTAACAAAAAGCTTGGTCAGGCTTGATTGTTAGCCTGGCTACTCTTACATGTTAGAAGATACCATGTAAACACCATCATTGCCTGTTAGATTTACTTCTCATTAATGACAGGAAATTAAGCACCACAGCTCCCACAGCAGCTCTCCAATAAAGCCTTGTGCTTCTGAGAGGAGTCAGATCTCGGTTAAGAAGAATTGCTTTCCATTCGCTTTTATCTGCCCACCCCCCCAAACTTCACCTTTTCACATTTTTTCCATGCTCCTGAATGCTTCTGAAAGTATCTAAATTGAGCTGGGAAAAAAAAAACGCCATGCAGAAATCTAAGATTAGTGTCTGCTATGCAAAACATTTTGTTGTTTAATTGCACATTTTATCAGTCTCTTATTTTGTGGACCCAATGTACTACTAAAGCATGTGTTAGGGTTTGTTGTGTGAAACTATTCCTGGGATGATATGAACAAATGTCACCTCAGCTCAAAGAACAAATCACAGAAACAGGAACAATATCACCTCAGTGAAACTTGGTGAGCCAACAAGTTTATTGATGTTACCTACAAGTATAGATTAAAATGGATGACCTAAGCCTTCATCACTATAAATCCATAGCAGCAGTGATGAGTCTCATGAAACCTGGAACCCTGAAGCTATGAACACAATTTGCAGATAGCTTGACAGGTCTGAAATTTCCTCTCCTCATCAGTCCTTGATGCTTGTATAAACTTAAGGAGGGTGGAGCCTTGTGAATCTGCTAAATTTCAGGGATTCCCTGGAATTTATGAGATATTTACTTCCTGCCTTATAAATGTCCTCCTCCTTTTTGATTTTCCAAAGTTTCAGTGAGCTTCCCTCCAGGGAAGAATGTTTTACTTTGGAGGAAATTGCCAGACAGCAGATTTAAATATGAAATATTTATTAAAGGCCCATGTGTGTGAAAATGTACTCAGATGGTGGCACTATTTAGGAAGGTTTTAGAAATTTTAGGGAATGAACTCTTCCTGAAGAAAGTGGGTCACAGGGGCTGGGGGGATCATGAGTGTTTATAATCTAGCCCTGCTTTCTTTTCATCCTCTGATTCTTGACTGTGGGTTTAATGTGACCAGCTTGCTTCCTGATCCTGTTGCCATGATCTCCCCAAGTAAATTAAGTTTATCACCTGAAACTGTATGGTAGAATGGGTGCTCTCTCCTTAAATTGATTTTATTAGGTCTCAGGAAAAGTAAGAAATACAATGCATGAACAAGTGAAATGGGGCCAGTGAGGTGGATCAGAGAGTGGCGGTTGCCAAGACTGATGATCTGAATTCGATCCCTAGGACCCAAATGATGTTTGGTTTTGACTTGTAATACAAGTTTTCCTCTAGCATGTGTTGTGTCTTGTGATTCTCTCTCTCTGTCTCTGTCTCTCTCTGTCTCTGTCTCTCTCTCTCCTGTCTCTTTCTGTCTCTCTGTTTCTCTCTCTGTTACTTTGTCTCTGCCTTTCTCTCTCTCTCACACACACACTAAATAAGTAAATGTTTAAAAAATAAAAAGAATGAGTAAATGAAAAAATATTTATTCTAAACTTTATTTTTTTCACATGATCTCTAAACTTTCCAGCCTTCTTCAACACCTGACACCAATGGCATCTAAATATAAAACTCATCAGACAAAGACCTTGGGATACTGGCAAATTCTCAGGTAGGATATTTTATTCTCTAAAGTTAGTAATTGATAAGGATCTACCTTAAATTCTATCATGTTATTTTTCATCAAGTAATATTGAATTGTATAACATCCTGTGAACATAATAATAAAATAGAGATTTTCATATTTTATACTTTTAAGTTTATGAAGTTTTTATTTATATACAATGAAATAAATGCTTTCCAGTGCATCATTATATAAACTTGAATAATGTGAACCACATGTGACCTTCTCCATAATGAAGACACAGAAGTCTTTCATCAAAATCACTCCTAATCATTTGTAGAATTCAAATGTAAGCTCTAATTAATCACAGTTCCACTATAGATGACATTATATGACCTTATATTAGTATTAAAATACAACCATTTTATCTGAGTTTTTCCTGCAGAGCATCTGTGGAATTGTAATAATAATTTTGATTTTCTATATGCCATTAGTCAACAATATATTCATATGTTCCTTCAAATTTTTCTTTACATTGTACAATTGTTTCAAAAAAGAATTAGTAATTAAATACTTTCGGTTTTACCAATTCTGATGTCAATTCCTGTGAATCTAATCTTCGGTTTTATACATTTTACCTGTCATAAAATAGCTTCATTTTACATTTCCTACAATTCAGTACTTGAGTACCACTTCTAAGAAATTTTATCAGTGCTTTATCTGACTAACAGGGTCTTCATTTGACCATTGTTTTTGAAGGATAGTTTAACTAACTGAATATGAATCTGTCTTTCAGCAAATGACCTATGTCTCCTATCATTTAGAATTTTGTGATTTTTCTGTTTGTCTTTGGTGTGAACTGTGACCTTGTTTTCTTTTCTTCCTTCCTTCCTTCCTTCCTTCCTTCCTTCCTTCCTTCCTTCCTTCCTTTCTTTCTT
>NW_022196913.1:5221848-5233657 GCF_008632895.1 Mastomys coucha
AGACAGGGTTTCTCTGTGTAGTCCTGGCTGTCCTGGCACTCACTCTGTAGACCAGGCTGGCCTTGAACTCAGATATCTGCCTGCCTTTGCCTCCCAAGTGCTGGGATTAAAGGCGTGTGCCACCACCACCCGACCTTGTTTTCTTTTACTACAATCAAATCTTGAAGATTTTCAGATGTTTGAATTTTATGTGTCCTTTTGCATTTGTTTTGTGTGTGTGTGTGTGTGTGTGTGTGTGTGTACTTTATTTTTATTTGAACTTTTTAACATGCAACTTTTCCTTGTCTGCATCAGTTTCTGAAAATAAGCTCTGTCCTTGTATCTTGCTTCTGCACTATTCTTGATTTTTCTTTGTGGAGTCAATTTATGTGTTTATGTGGAACCACTTAGTATTTTACAGTTTTCAGTGACTTGTGATGAATTACTCCATGACAACTATAAATGTAAAACAAAACAGACAAACAAACAAACACCCCCACAGGACATCTTCAGTCCATAAACTACTAGAAATTTCTTCTTCTCTGGGCTCTCTTAGTCTTCTCCAGCAATAGAGTGTTTAGTTTCTCCCTCCTTCCAGGGGCTCCTATTGATCTTTCCATTGATACTGTGGCCATGAGATTTTCCTCCATCTTCATCAGTAGACAGTTGTGTTTCATTTAGGATGCAGGCCTGTCTAGGGCTTCTAACATTTTTCACAGAATTTTCTCCATTCCTTGTGCCCTGCAACATCAAGCAAAAATTCAGTTGGATCCAATGGATGAATTCCCATTCAGCAGTGCTTAGTAAAGTCTGTAGAGTAAAATAATTGCCAACAAAGATAATTTTTCCTACTGTGTGTGTACCTTTTAGGTGCTTGACAGTTTCATGACTGCCTTTATCATTTTCTTATCAAAATGATGTAGCTAAATTCTTCTCACCAGACTATACTGTAGTTGAATTCTTTGCTTGTGTTTTATTAAAGATGAATTGGTCTCCACATTCCATTTCAGTTTATGAACACCCAGTTCCTTGAGATTTTATTGCAGTTTTTACCTGGTGACTCATAGACTTTGGTTATTGGTGGAAAATCCAAGTGGTACATTGGGAGAGCTGTTTTTTCTACCTTCCCACATCCTAGGAAAGGTCAATAACTATGTTTCAATATTGTGTCTAAGCACTACACTCTTACAGTCAGCAAATTTGCCTGTAAATAAAACCATGAAAATTCATAAGAGCTATGCCTGTAGCTTAGGGAACTTTTCAGGACCTGTTCAGATGTCTGTTGATGCTTGTTAAGACTGTGCAATTCTGTCAGGCATAAAGTCTATTGTGTCAGACAGAGTATTTGGAAAAGTATAAGATACCCCCAAATGCAAATATTATCCAATATTTTGATTTTAACGATATGTCAAATAAGTTAGAGTATTACTGTTGTGGAGGTTGTAGCTTCCCCTAACCAGGTGGGAGATCTCATCTGCAACTTAAAATTGTTTCCCTAAAGTCAGTGTCATTTTGTTATATATATTCTAGCTATTTAAATAATATATAATATTATACATAACATATTATAATAAATATTATATACACAAATATATATATGTATGTATATATATTTCAAAAAAGACATTGATCTTCAGGGAATTTTTAGTCTTAGAAGATGTTCCACATCTATTTATAAATATATATCAGACTTTAAGAAAAATATAGCATGCCAATTAAGTATAGATAAAAGCAATTTGGTCATACTCACTAAAATATTAATATGAAATCTTCAGTTGTCTTCATCTATATTTAAAATCCATTAAACCTAAAAAGATCCAGAATTCAGTGCAAAACACAATTCTTAATATATACTTTAATATAACTCATTATGAATTTATTTACTTGTAATTTTGAGACAAATCAGTTTACTGACATGATAAGGAGACTTATTATTTCAATTTATAATTATTAAAATATAACATATGTAGGCTTATGAGTCTTAACTGATAATTTTATTAAGGAAATACACTTTCAAATATTTACTAGAACTACTTTTCATACTTATGATTATTTTCATAGGACTAAAAGCATTAGTTAAATATTTGGGAAGCTTTATTATTAAGACCACTGAAGTGCTTTAAAACAATAGTAATTATGTTTAATTTATAAGTAATATTTAACTGTCAATGGCAGATAGTTAATCAAAGCTTTTAAATGGCACTAAATTTAATCAGTGGCCTCTTAAAAGTTTTAGAATTTGTTAGCATATAAATAAGGAGCAATATTTGTAATGAAAAATAAAAGATTTATCGTTTGCAATTTTAATGGGTGAATTAAACAAGCTACGTACTAATTTTTAAAATAAAGCAGAATGATCTTTTATGCCCATAAATAAATTCAATTATTATACATGAAAAATATTGTACTTCTGAGTTTTACAAGGAGCAATTAATTGTATTATGGCCTTTTAGGGAGTTATGTAAGGTGGTTTGAATGAGAATGGCCTCAAATGGTCATATCTTTTTTGGGAAGGACAAGGAGGAGGTATGGTCTTGTTGGAGGTGGTGTGTCCCTAGGAATGGGCTTAAAGGGTTCAACAACCCCAAATCATTTTAGTGTCTCTCTGACTACCTGCCTGGATCAGATTACAAGGCTCCCAGCTACCACTCCACTACCACATCTGTCCACTTCCTGCCTTGTTGATGAGGGACTAATCCTCTGAAAATGTAAGCAGGTCCTCAATTAAATGCTTTCTTTTATGTATCACCTTGGTCTTCACACAATAGAAAAGTAACTATAATACTATGATAGACAGTTATGGATATCAGTACATGTTTTATAGTAATTGAAGATGAAAAGCAAATATTAGAAAGTAAATAAGTTCAATATTTATTCATTAATTTAGGATAAATTATGAGACACTGCATAAACTAAAACTTCTTTCTTCTTTTATTTTTCTTCACACAATGATATGTCACTGGGGCTTAATGTTCTCATTAAACAGTAGAAAACCAAAATTTGTCATTTTTTAAAAGGTACAAAAAAATCACTCTATATAACTTAAAAGAATGAATACATTTACAGGTGTCAAAGCAGATGTTTCTGACTCAAGGCAGGTCACAACCTATGGCAGTCAAGAGGGAAAAACATAGAATGGAAGTGGGCTCCTATGGCTCAGACTTTCCCATCCTGATCCACAGCCATCAAGTGACCAAGCTGCCTAGCATAAGGACTAAATCAAGATACATACATGGTATTAGACATATACCAAGAAAACAGTTAACTTGAGTAAAAAGTCAAAAAGCAGTATTTGACAATCCAGTGCTGATATCAGATACAAGCTTCCAGAACAAATTTCTATTCAAAGGCTTCTTCCAGATTAGGGAGATTAGCATCAGGTGTGTACATTTGCCAAGGCAAATTTATACTTCAGGATCTGGTTCTGTAGTTGGTGCCTGGCATCTGCTCATTCCACCTGTAAGCATTTGCAGTGGACCATGGAGGGACTCGACATAAATTCCTGCTTGCTGATCCACATCCCCAGGAAAATGGACAGTGAGGCCAGCATGGAGCCTCTAATTCCGACTCATTACTTGAACTCAGGGGGAGCAATAATCTTACTCTTCATCATGCTGGGTGATAGGGCTATGATCTTCTGCATCCCATCAGCAATGCCTGGACACATGTTCTTAGCACCAAGCAGCAGTGTGTTGGCATAAACGAACTTATGAATGTCTACATAGAACTTCATGATGGCTTTGCAGGTGGTCTCATGGATGCCAGAGGATTCCATGCCAAGGAAAGAGGTCTAGAAGACAGCCTCTAGACACTGAAATTGCTCATTGTGCCCTTCTCCCAGCCTTGAGTAGGAGTAGACTGCCTGCTAAGCTTGCTTTGCAACTCAGTCCAGCAGAAACAAAGGATGGCGTGGATGTGCTCTCCCTACAAAATGCAGTGCTGAATATTAAACTTTGAGCCCTGATCAGAAACGTTGTCTTGGCTTCATCCTTCTCTCATCCCGTCTTTTTTCATTTCCAGTCCCCCTTTCAGGTAACCCAGTTTGTCAATGGCTCCTGGATGGCTTCAATTGTCAATGGTTGTCACCTGCCCATCTGTCAGCTCAGATATCTTCTCCAAGGAGGAGGAGGAGGATGCAGTAGTAGCCAATTCTTGGCCAAAATTCAAGGCAACATAGCACAATTTCTCCTTAACATCACACACAATATCCCACTCAGCTGTGGTGGTGAAGCTGTAGCTCCACTGTATCATGGCTTTCATGAGGTATTCTGTAAGGTTCCAGCCAGGTCCAGATGCAAGATGGCATGGGCAAAGCAATAGCCCTCATAGATGGGCACTGTATTTGTAATCCTGTCACCAGATTCCAATATCTGGTTGATATTTGTTGCCAACCTGACAGGTTCTAGAATTTCCTAGAAATGCCCATGAAGGCATTCTAGATTGAGTTAGGTGAGGTGGGAATATCTACCCTGGAGGGGTTTGTCTCTCTCTTCCTCTGCTTTCATGATTGTCGGGACAATGTGACTTGGCATCCTGTGTTCCTGTCACTGAGAATGCTATGTTGGGCATGTACCGGCCAACTGTGAGCCACAGTACAATTTGCCTTAAGTTGTGTTTGTCAGGTGTTTTGTCATAGCAGTGACACAAGTCACTAATGCAGACACAGACATTTATAAATTACTTGTATTTGTATGATACATACAGAAAGTATGTAATGTGATATGTTTTGTTTTGTTCTGTTCTGTTTTGTTTCGTTTTGTTTTGTTTTTTAACCAGCTATAGAGGACATGCTGTTTGTGCACAATTTAGCATGGTATAGTTCAAAGCTATATAGTAGTCCTGAACTTCAACCTCTGATCAACTGTGAGATCCTGGCTCTTCTAGAACTCCTCGAAAGATAACTTCATTCACAGCAAACAATATTTCAAAACTCTGTTGAGAAGAGAAATTCAGATAATGCACAAAACATCTAGCTCCAGGTAACAGAGTCAAGATGTGTTTGGCTTGCACTGGGTGTTCTGTTAATCATGATCCCCTTGAGGAGAAACCTTAAACTTCTTACAGAAAGAGCAGAAAAGGTACTTTGAGGATAGAAGTCTGCTTTTAGGGTGCTGCAGAGTGTAATAATAGAAATTCACTTGAAAAGAAAGTGTCTACTAAGGTACAGCCTACAAGTATACTGCTAGAGAACAGCTTCCTGTAAAATGTTGTTGCAAGTTCAACCACAGAGATATAGAGGCCTCTTCAGCATTTGTCCACAGGGAGCAGTATACACTTGGGTTGCCTGAAGTATTTGGCATCAACCATGTGGTGAGATTTCTGCACATATGCAAGCTGCAAAAAGGAAGAGAATGCACAAAGACCACCTTTGGGGTCAGGAAACACTGCATCCATCCATATCCAATTCTCTGAGTGAGCTGTATATGAGGAGTAAATGTGAAGCCTGAGATACAATGCAGAATTTGGATATCACAGTCCAGAGATGCTCAGAGCAATGGCGAGGCAGACTTTGAAGAACTCATGTCATGACATTTCCTGAGATATCATAAACAGCAACTGAAGGCTCACCCTAAAGGGAGTAATTCCATTCATGTACCAATGGCTTAAACTAAATAAAAAGGAAGGGGATGGAGAGAGAGAAGGAAAAAGAGAGAGAAAATATACACTAAACAAGTGTTAATCAGTCTATGAAAGCTCCCAGTGCCACAGCTGAAATTTACTCTCATCACAAGGCTTCTCTTACCTTGCAGATCTTCACACTCAAACCCTGAGCCAGTATATATTTTGTCCAGTATTTAGTCCCAGCATAACTTGAAAAGTAATTAAACCAAAGGTCCTTGAATTAGTCAGGGATCTCTATAAGAATAAAACTGATGACTAGACTAAATGTTTATTAAAGGGAGATGTATTAGGTTGGCTGATATGATATGGGCTACATAATATAGTAATCACTGTCTACACATGGGCTAGGCCAAAAACTGGAAGCTGCTCAGTCTAAGAACCTGGATGTTTCACCAGTCCCAATATGACGGTGAAGTCCTGGAAGAGTCACAGAGGGCCTCAGGCTTCCAGATCATGTTAGAAGGCCAAAGGGAATAGATTCTGGTGTCAGAGAAGGACAAAGGGAGCAGCTACAGCATGTAGATGAACGAACACATAACCCAAGAAGATGAACTCGTCAACAGGATAAAAAGGCAGAAACGAAAAATTCAGAAGCTCTTTCCACAAACTCTCTTAGATCTGAGCCACCATGGGGATGCTACTGCCTCCATTTCAGTAATTATTTTTGCATTTCTGTCAAGCTAAGAAAATCCCTCACAGATATGCCAATAGGCTTGTCTGGTACTTGACTCCAGACCCAGTGAAACTGATGCTCAAGACTAAGCATCCCAGCCTTCTGTGCAAAAATATCAATAAGAGATTTTAAAATCATCATTGCTAATGCACGTAAGGAAAAGAAAATATTAATAGTCTAATCCCTGAGGTGACCAATTGGAGAATTTGTGGACTGTCTACAGATAATTAATATAAAAATGCTTGTGTGTGAATATATCTCATTTTATAGTAAGTGACAAAGCAATATATACAACCCATGTTTTATTTCACTCTTAAGCACTATTATTATAAGGACAAGTGCCTATCAATACAGACTTTTTTTTTGGATAGTTTGCAATGATGCAACATTGACTGGTTACTTTAATTTTTCTTTGCTTTCTTGTCTTACACACACATACACACACACCACACACTCATGTACATGTGTGTGTGTGGTGTGTATGTGTAGGGCATGCATGAGTATGTGTGGTGTGTATGTATGTTTAGGGCATGCATGAGTATGTGGTGTGTGTGTGTGTGTGTATGTATGTGTGTGTAGGGTGTGCATGAGTGTGTGTGGTACGCGTGTGTGTATGTGTGTAGGGCATGCATGTGTGTGTGGTGTGTGTGTAGGGTGAGCATGTGTGTGGTGTGTGTGTGTGTGTGTGTGTGTGTGTGTGTGTAGGGTGAGCATGTGTGTGTGGTGTGTGTGTGTGTGTGTGTGTGTATGTGTGTGTGTGTGTGTAGGGCATGCATGCATATGTGTGGTGTGTGTGGTGTGTGTGTGTGAACTTTTGCAATAATTTTTTTTCAAGGAGTCAAGTTTCTTCCAAGCTATCAGTGACACACAGATGAGAAAGCTCCAGATATTCAACAGAGCTCGTTTGGCATCATCTGATATACCAGCAGCACAATGGATATAGACAGCAAAGCTTGTGCTGAAACACAGGAAACAACTCTTCTCAAGCACAATATTTTAATTATAAGGAATTGATAACTTGAGGTTAGTACCCAGGCTTGTACTGATATTTAGAAACTAATAACATGCTGGTGTTATTAGGTTCTAAATATCTGAACCCTTATTTTTTATCTCTGATAAAGAATGCTGTGAAAAGCTTCTTAGAACTTAACACTTATTCTTACACAATCACAAATTTTTAGATAATTCAAGTTCAAAAACACAATCTCTTAAAAAAGAAAAACATGTGATACTAAGCAGAATATCCTTCATCACTTCCTTCCATAAGGCTCCTTTTTGTTTATTAGATAAATCTATAGCATTTTCTGACTTATATACAAAAGTTTGATTATGAATGTTTAATTTTAATCATTCTATTGAAGTTAAGGAAATTTGGGAAGATAGTATGAAAATGGCAGGAATTTCTGCTGTGGGAAGCTAAGTCCATGTTTCCTGCATTAGAAAGGAAGGCCTTCCTTTGTCCTGACAGAGGTTTCAATATTCCGGATAACAGAGAAGTAGATCCAAAGGCAGCATATGGGGACAAATTAAGATGTCTTCAGGAAAGATACTGTGAAGTTATGTACACTATAGTCCACACATGGAGCCACTCACATTCCCGGAGCTCCATGCCATGTCTAAAACAGGAACTTTCTGCCTTGCTCTCATAATGCAAGTATTGCAGTGAGAAGCAATTTATGAGAATTAAGATGAACTCAGGGGTGTAGTGTGCTGGTATCATAGAATTGTAGGTTGTAAGAGATTATTTGTAGGGTAGGTAAATCTTTACATACATATTTGAAAACAAATTTTGTTTGCTCATGACTTTAAAGTCTAGGAAGACTGTGGAAGGAAACTCAGAATTATGGGAAAGAATCGAGGTGACTCCAAGCATAAAAGTGTTCAATTCTCATGGAAACCTTAACTACGAACAAATAAAGGCTTGAGATTTTGTATTTCAATTCTCTCGGAGTTTACAATTTTTTTGTAAACTCAGAACTTCTTAGCTCAGACCACATAAATGAGATTTAAATCAATCACTAAATTTTTGCCACTGATATTTCCCTTACTTCAAGCTCTACAGCTCTATGAATTCATGCACTTTATGGTATATCTTTCTTCAATTTTTCAGAGTTTTGACAGGCTAGAAAACATAAGAAATAAAGGAATGAACTGAATTTCAGCAATTATAGTTTAGATGAATGTAGGTGACAGATTCAGTCAGTGCATTTTATTTTTTTTTAGTATCAAGTCTAAAAATAAATGCATTAAATATATCAGAGAACTTGGAGTTTCAAAAACAGTCTCTGATGCCTGTAAATGTCAGGGAAAATATTACTTAATATTTAATTCAATATATACATATGAATGCAGACATAAGTGATAATATATAGAAATAAATAAAGTGTGTTTGATGAAGCACCTATGTCTGTAGTTGGGTTCTCAAGTTCATGCATCTAATTTATGTGTGCACATTTTAGACCTTGTGTTTGGTTTTAAGTCTACAAATTGTCAAAGTGTCACTACAATTCTAAATGTAACATTTTCATGTTGTATAAGAATAATCTCAATTAATATCGACCCACATTTTGCAGAACATCTTTCTATGCACATGTGGGTCAAGATGGTTGACTGACAATATGCAAAGTTTGTCTTCTTTGAAAAAACTGTAGCCCAAAGGGAAGGAGAAGTCAGGATGGAGATACAGTTAAAACATAGATACAGAAGAGGAAAGCAGAAGTAAAAATAACTATTCTTAATAATGTCTGAAAACAGAAGTCAAATGGAACTTTGGCATTTAAGGACATAAATACAGTCTATATGGATGCAACCTCATTTGAATCTTAACCACAAAGGAAAAAGCTAGAGCTGAAGCCAAATAAATTTCCTAGGAGACAGAGCCAAAGGTAGGCAGTGAACTTGGTATTTTCAAAGTAACACAAAAGTATCAACAAAGAGGATTTTAGTAGAAGGCAGTAGTTTTAATCAAAACATTTCAAATGACCTAACAGTTCAACCCTTTGAACACAGTATTTGCTTTAGGAATTAAAAAACAGTTATGATAATTCAATGAAATCAAATTATCCTCTTAGGAACAGAATTTTTAATTATTTCAAGGGTGCTTCAACATATTGTCATCTGCAGACTTCATACTGACGTGTTTGTTTGCTTTGAAACGGAGAAAAATGGAATTGCAAGCCATGTTTACACTCTGAAACACAAGCTCATCAGACCACATGACTTACACCATAATCTAAGTAAGAAAACATATAGGGATGGAAAAATTCAACAGCACAGAATGGCCATAAGTAGTTTAGCCTGTCTTTGATGATGTGTATGGCATGTGTGTAATCATGCTTTATCGGGTCCTGGAAGCAGTAATAAATACATTCTGCAAACACGTGGCTCAAATGCTCATGGTCCTTAATTTTGTCTAAGTGTATCATATATCTCAGTATGTATCATATATATAAATAAGGGCTTTTTTTCTGAAAACAATACAAAACAAAATGGAAGAAGAAATACTGTAGATCTAGTTTATATATCATTTTTCCCTCTAATAACAGTAGGACTTTAAAGTGGGTAGTAATAACATTTTAGTCTCAATTTAAAGTGACCATGAAGGATAGTTTTGAAGGGAAATTCTCCCATAAAGCTGTGTTAAAACAAAACAAAACCAAACCAAAAAAACAAAACATGCCCTTTTTTTGAAAGGAAAGATTAACAAAGATATGGCTCTGCAGAAATCCATAGGAAGCAGCTGATTGTTCAGCTCAATGGGTATAAAAAGGTGTTCTCAATGAGAACTTATAACAAGACCTTAAATTAATTTCTCTGATGGACACTGACTGGGAAGGCTTGTGTGTCCAATTTGAATGGCTTGGGTAAATGTTCACATGTAAAGCAAAATGTAAATAAAACAAAAAGAAAAAAATTCAGAATAAAAACTTTAAGCCAAGGCTGAGAAGAAGGTTCTTTGTGTCAGGCTAGGAGTTGTCAGGCTACCTACTCTGGAAAGTACTGTAGCAAATAAGAGACCCTGTATCAAACCATGTAGATTGTGTAGACCAACATCCAAGCTGGCTTCTGACCACCATACATATTCCATGTATATTCACACCTACACTCACACATATGATGAGCACACACACACGCACATGGACTCACAAAGATACACACACACAGATTTTATAAAAAAAATTTTTTAAAGGTAACTATTTTTTTTAAAACATCTATTAACCTCTCTACTAAACCATGGTTCTTCAAAGTCATCAGGCTAATGAGCAAATTGACTGTGCTGGCAGGCATGATGAACATTATCCTTAGAATACACAACACTAATTCCAACTTCAGGTAGCTCTCACTGTACAATCTGACCATAGCAGAGGTAACTTCTGATCTGTAGTGTGCAGCATGATATAAGGACACCAACCAGATTTCTTGACATTTGTTATCTGGAATATTCATATCAGATAAGAGGTTTTTGGTCTCATTGTCAATAGTATTCTGTTATGCTACTATGTAAAACTCATATGATGACAATTATTTTCACAAATTGTCATGTTTCATACAGCAAAGATTTTGGAAAATAAACTCTGTTGATAAAATGTAGTATTTTCTGATTACTGTCTTTCTTCTCTCCACTTCTCCCAGATCCTCCCTTCTCTTGCACCCACCCAAATTGACATTCTTTCTTGTTCTCTCTCATTAGAAAACAAACAGTCGTTTCTGAGTTCTAGGCCAGCCTAGTCTACAGAGTGAGTTCCAGGACAGCCAAGGAGACACAGAGAAATTCTGTCTCAAAAAAACAAAACAAAACAAAACAAAACAAGAAAAAAAAAAAAAAAAAAAAAACAGAAGCCAGAGACCCAGGCAGGATTCGCCATTTTCTCTCGGGTGAGTTTCTGAGACCTGAGCACCCAGCCAGGAGCCACAAGCCCCACGACTCCCAGGGGAGCCGCAGCGCGGCAGGGATATGATCCTCTCAGCTTCCAAGTGACAGAGGAGGTTCAGCTTCCTCCTCTGCCCCTTTCCTGCAACTGGAGGGCCTACCTCCAGAGAGCACATTAAGCCAGAGACCCAGGCAGCATCCACCATTTTCTCTCGGGTGAGGTTCTGAGACTGGAGCAGCCAGCCCAGAGGCGCCTTAAGGCAGAGACCCGGGCGGGATTCGCCATTTTCTCTCGGTTGAGTTTCTGAGACCTGAGCACCCAGCCGGGAGCCACAAGCCCCACGACTCCCAGGGGAGCCGCAGGGTGGCAGGGACACGATCCTCTCAGCTTCCGAGTGACAGAGGAGGTTCAGCATCCTCCTCTGCCCCTTCCCTGGAAGTGGAGGGCCTACCTCCAGAGAGCGCATTAAGCCAGAGACCCGGGCAGGATCCGCCATTCTCTCTTGGGTGAGTTTCTGAGATCAGAACAGCCACCTTGGAGGAACAGGCCCCACGAGTCGCAGGGGACTTGCAGGGCAGCAGGGACAGGACAAGCATTAGCCAGAGACTCTAAGAACATCTAACACCAAAAAGCAAAAGATGGCGAAAGGCAAACGCAAGAATCC
>NW_022196913.1:5238792-5279948 GCF_008632895.1 Mastomys coucha
AAAAAAAAAAAGAACAAAACAAAAAAAAACAAAAAGAAAAAAGAAAACAAACAGTCATACAATAATATCACTACTGCTACTACTACTGCTGCTGCTGCTACTACGACTACTGCTAATTATTATTACTACTACTATTACTACTACTGCTAATAGAAATACATAAGACAAAATAAAAGGAAACAACCCAACCCAACCCAAAACAAAACAAACAAAAACAGAAAAGAAGGAGACAAAGAACAAGCATAAGAAACATATATGGACTCAGACATTACCACATTCATTCACTCACACAAAAATATCAGAAAAACTTATAATCAGAAAATATAAAATATAAGTTTTAAAACCAATAAAGTTTTGAAACTACCCACATAAATCTACATAACTCATTGAGCATGTAGTAATTTAGCTGGTTGTCATAGAGGGTCTTCATCCCTACTGACTAGTATCAATGTCACTGGAAGCTGCTCTACCTGATAGCAACAGAAAAAGGTAAACACCAATTTATCTTCAAGCCTTGGGATCTACAATGGTGACATGTCTGCAATAAAGTGGTACAATAGTAGTCTGAAATTTATGGGAGTAACCAACCACTATCTAATCAGAACAATTACTTTTGAAGACCCAAAGAAGGGATCATATTGATTGCAACAGCCTGAAGGACTGGAACAAACCTGTAATTCTGAGGAATGAAGAGGGAATACTGAAATTTTTTTTCATGCCTCCATAGTATCCAATAATTAATTACTGTAATGTTATTTTTCTCTGCTTCTACCAGTGTTAATCTTAAAGTTTAAAAATCTCCATCCTTAAAGGATATGCTGCCTCCTGTAATTAGAATCAGTAGAATCTGGGATGTAGAGACTGTCTATAGACAACTCTGCAAGCTAGTGTGTCCACAAAGAGAAAAATGACCAGGAGAAACTATATCTACTACGTAGAAGAAATTGCATAGTATATGTGTGAGCAAGAGTACAGCTGAACCCTCTCTCTTTAGAAGGTGCGTCAAATCCCAAGACATGTAACAGATGCATTAAATCAAAAATAGTAATTGTTTTACTTGTACATTCATAATTATGACAAAGTTTTATTTACAAGTAATTCCTAACAAGATTAATGATAAAAGATGAATTTTAATTATAATAATCTAATAAAATGTGTGATTCTGGATTCTCTGGATTCTCATTCCTACTCTCAAGAGATTATGCTGTACTGAGCTCACTTCTCTTCCTACCCCTTCTCTCTTTCTCTCCTGGCCTTCTTCTTCTTCCCCTCTTTTTCTGGTCTTTCTTTTCTTCTAAGAATTACTAGTATTTTTCCTCTTATCCTGGTGTGAAATGATTCAGATAGCTACATGGTAAGATGAGAGGAGTTTTCTAACATACCCACTATAATGCAATATTAAGCTATCACAGAGTGCTAATTAAACACAAGCACTGTGATAACAAGTTCAGTTAATTTGATAACAGCCTGCATATGCTGGACACAGGATGATTCTGGGTAGGGTAGCTGGCACAACACAAAATTTTAGGATGTTACTCATGAATCATTTGCATTTGAGATGTCCAGAATGATTCCTGACATGTTGTTTAATTATCTTCAATGTCCTTTATCCATAATCAGTCAGTAATCTAAATTCTTACATGGAAATTTTTAAATTAACTTCTATGCCATTACAAGTAACATTTAAGATTTTTTGTACTCCTATATTCATTGATAAAAGTCAATTTTAAAGTGCAACAAACTCTGAAATGTTACAATATTCAGACCTAGGGAATGAGGATTTGAAAGTGTCTGACACTTTAAGAATTTTGGATACTTGATTGATTATTAAAGGAAGAGAATTAAAAATGAACCCTCAAAGCCAGAAGTCTTAAATGTCACCTAGGACATTTTGATTCATTATAGAAATGAGGTCTAGAGCTAGAGATATCGCTATCTTACTTTGATATAAAACATTTGCATGCATTATAGCAAGGGCTTTCCCTTCCCATTTCCCATAATCTATGCCCCTACTATCTAAAGTAATTTGTGGTGAGATTATGTAACCTTTACGACAAGAGTTTCATTGCTGAATATCAAAAAGAGATTATGACTCAAATAGAACAGAAATCACCCAACAATGAATAAAATGTGGTAATAATTTGCAGATCAGGGTTTGGATAGGTGATGGGAGCTGGGGAGGTATGTTTTTCCTTTGCATGAATGGTAGTTAAATCATATTAGACAGACTCCTTATTTTACCATTATTTTTGATGAAAATATAAAGATATTTAGATGAAGGGCACATAGGTGGATGACATTTAGACATAGTAGCAACTACATTGTCTGTACCAAGTTCATTTAGGTAACTTAAAATTATGTTTTGTAGAATGTTTTTCCATGTGTGGTTCTGAATTATTCCCAAAGAACAAACAAACAAACACAGAAGACTATAAGAAGCAGAAGTTGTGACAGAATACATACCCTCTATGCTTTAAAGGAACACATACATACACATGAGTATCTTGTCATTCTGAAGCCAGGTCCAGAACTCCTCTCAATCCTGCCCTCCATCTCTTTGGGCATCCCTGTCCTTTGATTAGTCTTGCTTGCCCACATCTCTTGAGATTGGAGTTGGTGGGGAACATGGTGGGTTTTCAAACTGTGCTTGAACATTGAGGTTGGTTATCCTGTATGTTGGACTCCCCATGCTCAGCCTACTTTGCATATTTCAGAGTGGTTTATTTATTTTTTTACCTAAAGGAATAACATACAGAAAGCGTATCTTACTAAAAGTTGAAGTAGGTATGAACTATGAATACTGAACATTGAAACAGGAAGGTTCAAAACAAGAAGGATTTGAAAAACTATATAAATAAATATAAAAATCCAAGCAACACTTGAAAACTTAAAGTAAAATCCAATTTGGTGCTCAGGGAACATTTAAAAATACATATAATAAGGAAATAACATTCACATACAACAGGCACTGCTTCAAAACAAATGAACAAAACAAGACAATAAAAACAAACAAAACATTAAGAAACTACCTGGATCTTTTCTTTCATAAGGGAGGAACTTTTAAATATTTAGTTCCTTTTAAAGGAAGAGTTTACAAACATGTCCTTGAAGTAGATAATAACCAATAACCACTATATTCCTCTAAGTTGTCTTCGTTATGCATCAATGTTGATATCCAAAATGTCCCAAGGCTTTTCTCAAATAAAAAATTCTTTGGCTTTAACAAAGACAACCTTTCAAGTCCTCGTTCACAAGTCAAATAAAAAAATTGGGTTCCCTGTATGTGCATAAAATTTCTTTGTTCATTCAAGCTTTTTAAAATAAATTAACTTCAATAGTATGGATCTTCCTTCCATATGCATACCATTTTAAAATTCAGAATTGAACTTTACTCTCTGGAATACTGAAGCATGGTAAAGATTATTGCAATTTGATGAGATCAAGCAGTTTATTTCTTAAATATAAGTATGTAATAATGGTCTACTTGTAGAAAATATATTGGATACAATGGATACAATCTTTAATAAACATTTACTAAGAATTTCTATTTTTTCAAAACTATTAAAAATCATTTAATAGGACGATCATATTCTGACTTGAAATAACCTCTATATCAAAGTTGCAAATGTATTTACTGCAATAGTTCTTTAGAGTTTTTATAAATGATGTGATATAAAATTAACAAGGTTTTGGAATATAAAGATTACTAAGTTCTATCACAGAAAATAAATTTCAAGTTTATGAAATAATAAAAACTCCAAAATAGATTTAGCAAAAAATCTGGGATAGTAAAGTAATTAATACAATCATATAAACTCTAAATAACATAAAATAAACAATATTCTTTTCTTCAGTATTTAAAAATCAATAACTCTGGTAGAATTTAGAAAACATTAGGTTGTAAAAGCCATTAGATGTGATACATTTAAGAAATTAATATTTTGAAGTTTCTGTCAATTGTGCAATTTATTATTCAAAATGTTTGTTTAATTGAGTGCTCTGTTTATAAGATTCTGCTGACCTGAAAGTTAATTTCAAAATCATTTTGGTCTTTATCATTTGTTGAAATATTTGTTAATAAATTATAGAGAGTTAAAAAATAAAAATAAAAATCAATAACTCAGGGAAAATTCATTCAAAGTCATTAAAATTTAGTTTATAATAAAAGTTTACTATAAGTAGTCCTTATATACAGAAATTATACTCATTTTCACCGTTAATAAGACAATCATACAACATCATTCCACTAAGAGTAAGAAACTTAAAAATTCACAAAATGCTTTCAAAATCAATAACATTGATAGGATTGTGGTAACTATCATCCACATTTAATAGGGTTTCAATGAAAACTTACATAACATGCAAAGAGGTCAGTTTTGACTACATATATGTTTCTCATCATTCTATGATCCAGTATTACATGTATGGATGATATAAATATATACACCTAGATGAAAAACATACACTCAGAATATAATTGAGAGAAGATATATCAATAAAGATGTAGCCTTAGTCTTTGTTATTGTGCTAAATTTCTAATGTTTGTTAGAAAAGGTTTGTACAGTTAAAGAACTTAGATTATTCTATTAAGTAGTTTGTGGTTGTTGTCCTCCTTGTGAACTTTACCAAATTTGGAGTCACCTAGGAGATACCACTCTGGATAAGACTGTGAGGGCATTTGCACAGAGGTACATGTAAGAAGAAAGCTGTCCTGACTGTGGGAAGCACCATAGTGCGGGCTTGGATCTTTAGCTGAATAAGAGGGGAAAAGTGATCACCAACATTCTTTGCTGTCTGCTTACTGATCCTCCCAAATACTAGGGTTCTTACTACATGTTCTTGCTTTGGTTAACTCTATAGGGCACGTGGTACCATGGTACCAGTCAGGCAAAAGAACTGGCAAAATTGAATAAACCCATATTCTGGGAATTTCAGAGATCTGATATGAACAGGAGTGAGGTCACTCCCTATCTTCAATTAAATTCCTTTCTATTTACTATATAATATTCCTGTGTAGCCCACATCCACAGAATCCACTTGTATATGACAGCATTGACATTCCATTTCCACTTATTTCTACCTTTTTGGGAGATTAATTTCTTTGTCTCTGTCTTTCTGTCTCTGTCTCTGTCTCTGTCTCTGTCTCTCTCTCTCTCTCTTTCACACACACACACACACACATACACACACACACACACACACACACACACACACACACAATGAGGCAAAATTAAACCTTATCCCCTTCAGTTTTCTTTTACCAGACATTTAGTTACATCAATGAGAACAGTAGTTATGGCACCCTCCATGAAACAGAACTAATGGTTATCTCACTTTGAACCAATAGCAGCATTCATTTACATTTTCTTCCAGGACAGCTATATTTCAGAGATGTTTTTCTTTATTTTTATGGCATAATAGAGTGAGAAGAGACCTTAATTATCATTGTAGAGAACATTGTACTCACCTCTGTGTCGGTACTATAGTTTTAATTATATCTAGTGAGACTTAAATAGTTGATTCTGTAAATAATCTGATTATGTACATAGGTTTCAGAGTCAAAGTCTTTTATGTAGCATAATATGTGCTCTATTACTCAAGTTTTTAAAGGGCTGCTAATTTAGAGAATATTGAGACACTGCAGGCAAGGTAGATGATATTTTGTTACACCATGTAGATCATGCTAAAAAGAAAGTTTATCAGGCTTTCCTAGAGCACTACACCCCCCACACGTGTACCTGGGGACTAAAGAAACTGTATAAAATATCTTGGAAATGTCAGGAGACTCACAAAGCAGATGTGTAAGGTTCTTAATCAACATGATTTCTTCACAAGAAAATTCATCTTGATTAAATATGGGTTGAATGTGCTATAAAAGGTCCACAGAAAGGCTTTCAACTACTTGGCAATCAGAGTGCTATCATGATAAGCAGAGCAGCAAGGTGTCATAAAAAAATCTAAGATACTTAGATCTTTGCAGAACAAATTTCTCATGCACAAGAGTGTCATGCATGTAACTGTCAAAGAACAATAGGACGTGGAATGAAATGAACCAGGTTCATAAAGCAGAGAATACTTATGTCTCATCTCAACCCCCAAGCCAGGAAAGTTTCTACCTAAGAGGCACTGAATGATCTTAGGTATAAGACGACCTGTTCAATGATGTCCACTGAATGTTCCCAGCTCTTTGGGACCCTATGAGTAGAATATCCCAAACTCCAAAAGTGGAGGCTATGACATCATGAATTTCTACTGTAGTTGATTGGTTTATTAAATATGTAGATCACCCAACAGATTACATGAGATAGAAAAATTGATTCTTTTAATGCTCTCTCATAAGGGGAAAAACCTGTCCATATTTTTTAGAACAGCAATTTTCTGAGTTTGGATAATCTGTCCTGCCCATAGATTCTGGAACTTTTGTCATTATTCAAATAGTGATAATAGTGTTTGATTTGTCATCACAGGATTAGAGGTTAGCATAATATAAACTATGTGAAGAAGATTCAAGAATTAACATTTGAATATCAGGACCTGTGACATAATATAACAGAAAATGATGCTCTTGAGGGAAAAAGTACCTTTTATAGGCATAATTAAAATATTAAGTGTGGGATAACCTTCGTGGAATGCAAATGTTGGCCTTCAAAATACACTAATATTCTGAATCCACAGTTATCTGCTATCGTATAGTTTTCTGGTTTTTTTTTTTATTTTTTTTTGTTGTTGTTGTTTGTTTTCTTTTTCTAGGAGTAGTATGACTATCTCATCAATCACCACCATGGAGTTAAGGTCACTTTGCATCAATATAACAAATAAGCAGGCCAACCAGTGGTAAGTACGTCTGACAATGGAGTTTACACTCCATGGTAGAAGGGAGGGAATTTCTCAGGACCTTCAACTGGAATTATGTCCATTATTGTATTGCTTCTCCCAGCAGCATGTGTGCTTGTCAAGAAATGAATTTAGAATATATAAAATTAAAACTCATGTGAAAGTGAGATTCCATGGTTAATTCACTATGAGTTCAGCACCTCTGATTGAGTTGAATTTTTTATTTTTAGTATCCTATGTTCCAATTATCACAAATACTTTCAGAAGCAGTCATAGAAATATTTGACTTATCTATAATGACATGGGTAGAATTGCTATTTTAGTCTATCTGGAAGAGGTTTTTTTTTGTTTGTTTTTGTTTTTGTTTTTTTGTTTTGTTTTGTTTTGCTTTTTTTTTTCCTATTCCTAAGAAAAAATGATTAACAACTTGGCAGGTCCCATGATGATGGGACATACCAAAAACTGAAGATTAATTTTGTCAAGGTAATTAATGACCCTGGATA
Organism: Mastomys coucha; assembly: GCF_008632895.1. NCBI lineage: Eukaryota > Metazoa > Chordata > Mammalia > Rodentia > Muridae > Mastomys > Mastomys coucha. The sequence goes on from NW_022196913.1 coordinate 5,246,130, forward strand.
AGAATAGGTAAAACATGCAAATGAGGCTAAGCTATCTATGGATCCTAAGAGGGCCTCTATGAGGATGATTTTGACACAGGCATTCACTACCATGCATTATATGGTAGTGTGCAATCTTCCTATGATAACTGTTGTATTGGTCCTGCTGTGAAAAAGGATGACTTGTGATTAAGACTTAACCAGTTGTGTGGCTACCAGAAATAAGACATACAATTGAAAGAAAACTTGTTCATATAAAGGATGAGTTAGAAAAGGAAAGGGGATGTTGTCAGCATCCTCCATGTTAAAGAACTTCTTCCATCTTAAAGAAGTACATGAAATAATGAGCTGGATATTCTGTTTTTTTGGTTTTGGTGGTGTTTGTGGTGATGGTGGTGGTAGTGGTGGTGATGATGATTGTGACATTGGTTGGGTTCAAAAGGGAAAGAGAATACCAGTTATGTCAAAACCCATTATGGGATCCAAATCATGAAATTCACAGGGAGATTTGGAATGAGAAATGGTGACAAGTAAGAAAGAAGTGAAAGAAAGGACCCCTTAAACCTAACATTTAACATACACACACATACTTCTTTATATTTTAATATACCCTTAACAGCTAAATGGCAGGGTACTTCTTACCATCCACATGGTTAACAGACACCTTTCCAATATTCCTGAGTTATTACTTACTAAAATCTATACTCCATCTTTGTTGCCCGAGACCTGGTAGAGGAGGGGATCTGGGGCTGCTCTTCTCTGGATCTTACATGTCAGTTGTCTCTCTGTCCTGTATATCAGGTATGATGTCTCTTCTCCTTCCCTGACATGGTGGCTACCTCCCTTCCTGTAGCTTCCTCAGTCCCTTGCCCAGGAATCATAAATTCCTGCCTTTGTTTCCCTGCCCAGCCATTGGCCATCAGCAACTTTATTTACCAATCAAAACAAAGTGGGGGCAGGTTCCCTCAGCATCGTATGTGTGTATGTACAGATTCTTGTGGAACTTTAGGAACCAAATTAACATCATACAAGCAGCATTAGACCAAATCCACAACAGAAGAAGTGAAAAAAATCCATAATTCAACAAGCAGATGGGGACCTTAACCATTACTCAGTGTAAGAAATTATGCCAATGACTGAGTGTTCTGCCTCTGAACTATTTGAACAGGGAAAGGCATTTACATGAGAAATAATTGAGCAATTTAGTCTTGTTTATGACACCATGGTTTGTGGAGAGGAGTAAGAGTAGTATGAATGTTCAGGGAGCAGAACAACTAAGTGATATAACTACTGGCCCTTCCTTGAGACAAAGACTGCATATCTGTGGCAAATTAAAGGACAGGGGTCCCTTTAAGACACTGGGTTATCATCAACTGATAAGTCTGTAAAGTTAGAGACTGGAAGCTATGAATGGAGATGTACTTCTAAGGAAACAAGGATAGAGAGAAAGGCAGTGTTTGACGTGCAGTGTACCAGGCAAAGTATGTATATGTCCACATGCATATTAAAAATTAATTAATACAGGATTAGAGGGTTGATATCAGGCATTAGTGAATTCACAAAAGCCTTTGGCAGAACATGTTCTTTATGTGGTATCAGCATGCAAACAAAGTGCATAAGGTGCTGAAATTACCAAGAGTGAAGAAAGAATCAGACAAAGAGGTAAACAGGCATTTCTGTCTGTATCACTTAATCTGAATAGTGACTCACATCGTGCCGTAAGTCCTAAGGTGCAAACTGACAGTGAGAAAAAACATTGCTGTCCTAGTGCAGTTCTAGAAGGCTCTATAGACTGAGACAATGGTCAAAGAAGAGACAAATAATAATAATAATAATAATAATAATAATAATAAGAAGAAGAAGAAGAAGAAGAAGAAGAAGAAGAAGAATAAACACAGATAAGAAGGACTAAACTTTTCCTTGGGGCAAGCAATTATTCTTACAACATAATATGCTCTGTATGTTTCTTCTCTGAAAGAATGTATGCTAAAGGTAGACCTTTGCACATTTACATGGCAGGATTTGTCAATAAAGTATCAACTGTTGTATCTATAGCTACAGTGGCAGTCTGGACCCTGTTAAACTTCCATGATCCCATGCAAGTGAAAATGTGTCTGTGCTCTCTTGGATGCAGGGTAAGTAAAAAAGCAGTAAAAATTTGGCCTTTATAACACTATCTTGAGTAAAATGTGTTAGCTGTAAGACAGGGTTCTCCTGCCCATTCCATTGCATAAAATATTGCCCTTTTGAGCAACCGACTGATATTTTGCCTGGTTAACATCTTTGTGAGTACCCTGGCACAAGTCCATGGAAGCAGCAAAAAGTCGCCAGAACACCACCAGAAATTTTTTGGTGCATTTCCCTATGAAGTCATGGCAAGCAAAGACCTGTGAAGTAGGGCAAGGAGAACCAATGCCAAAGTGTCATCAGTGAAGACATGTGTCAGCAAAGCCCAACGATGACCAGCAGAGAACTGCAAGGTGAATCAAGGCAATAGTGTCATTCAGTGTCTGTCGAGTTATACTTATACTCTTTCCAAATGTCACTTATCCTCTCAAGCATCTGTTCCAGCAAAGCATCACATGCCCTTTACCAGACCACTTCCAGAAAGACCCCATGTGTCTGTTCTCAGCAAAATGTCCTCTTATGTGTCTGCTTCACTAAAACATCCTCTCATTTGTTTGCCTCAGGAAAACATTCTCTCATAAGATAGTTTCCAGAAAAGCATTCTATGGCACAACTTAGTTTTCATTGAAACCAGAAATTCCCACTTCAGTGTACACCTAAAGTCAGGTGAGATGGTTGTGCTGGTGCAATACTGACATACCTGTTATTGATAAGCAGCTATTTAGAAATCAGAGGGTTCCTAGGTAATTAAGGATCGATTCCTCCCTTGAAATCAGCTTTGGGCACGATCTCCTATATTCGTAGTAACAAAACAATTTTTAAGAAAAGGGAAGTAAAAAAAAGCATGGTCCTTCTTAAAAATTAAAATAACATGAAATTAAGGGAAATTACTGTACACAAAACAGGAAGTTGGATAGAGAAGAGATTTGAGAATTTGGTCTAGAGTTGGATCTGGGTTATATTTCAAGCCCTAGGTGGAAACATGGCTTTCTAATAAATATTTATGACATATTATTTCCCCATCCTTTAATATTTAAATGAAATAGACTGGCAATCACCTAGACAGGAAGTCATACTTTTGGAAATAAGATTTGGCTGACATGAAAACTCTAAGAATTAGTATAAAGTTTACCTAAGTATTTAGGCCAGAACACGGGTCTTGCTGGCCACTTTCTACTCTCAGTCCTTGAGAGTATGCTGAACACAAGGGTCCAATTGGCCATTGAATACTCTCACCTCTTGAGAGTTCTCCACTTTATTGTATATTCTTGTTGTCTTTTAAACTACATTATGTTTATTTTATCTGAATTTATTTTAAAGAGAACACAAGGGCTGAAGAGATGTGAGACCAGAATTTAATAATAATGACATTATTTTATTTAAAGCCTATTACTCTTTGGAAAGAATGGAGATCTGTTATTGTAAGACAAAGCACAAATGTGTGACAGAAGAGGTCACACCTGTCAATAGGTAAAACAAGTGCAATTGCTTTGTTGGCTGGTTATCAACATGCATTCTAAAGGTTTAAGCTTATGTGAATTCAATACAGATGTTACTGGCCTTGGACAAGAAAGGAGACTTTAATGGTCAGTGGTTATAAGTGTAACAAGTGACTGTTCCAGTCATTTGAAAGTAGAACTTCAACTGAGAGGTTCTTTTAGATTAGATTGGCCTGTGGGTATTTCTGTTGGAAATTCAGTTCATTATTCATTGAGGTAACAACACACCATTCACAGTACCATCACTAGGTGCATGGTCTTCAGTTATAGAAAAAAAAAATGATGTAAGCAGGAGACAGTAGTATAACAAAGAGAAAACCACCAAGCAGAGCATTTCTGATGTTCCTGTCTTGATTTTTCTCGGTGATGAATTATGGCCTGAAAATATAAACCAAATTAATCTATCTCCTCATTTGCTTTTTTCAGAATTTTGTTTTTGTTTTGCTTTGCTTTGTCTTTAATCTCAGCAACAAGAACAATCTAAAGCATTGACTATTGCTAGGTATTGTGGACCATAAAATCAAGAAACCTCCAAGGCCAGGGAATATTATCCAAGACAGAGTAGCACTAAGAAAAAGAAATGGAGAATTATAGAACAGTTTTATTCCCAGATATCCTGTGGTATATAACATTATTCATCTTTATCAGTTACATTTTCCAATTGCTTGGACTAAAGCTGTTTAGGGAGAAAAGGTTCTATTGCCAGGTCATCATGACAACAGCCGAACACAAGGCAGTTAGCTACATTGTATCTGTAGTCAAGAAGTCAAGAGCAGGAAGGAGGCGACTATAAAATCTTAAGAACCACTTCCAGTAACCCACTTCCTCCAGCAAGGCTTCACTTCCTAAAGGTTCTAGGATCTCTCAAAAGAGTGCACCAAGCTCGGAACCAGTGTTCGTACCCTAACACCTGTAGGAGGAATTTCATTTTCAAACCACAAGAGCATTCACTGGCAAACAGAAAAGACATGACTTTCTCCCAATGATAATGTAAAGATCATGAGCAGAACAATACAGTTTCTCTGAAAATTGGGAATAGTTCTACCTCAAGACCCAGCTATACCACTCCTTGGCATATACCCAAAAGATGTTCCATCATCCAACTGTACACTAGCTCAACTATGTTCATAATAGTCAGAAACTGGAAAAAACCTGTATGTCCCTCAACCGAAGAGCAGATAAAGAAAATGTGGTTAATTTACACAGTGGAATACTACTCAGCAATGACAACATGAAATTTGCAAGCAAATGGAAGGAACTAGAAAATATCAACCTATGTGTTGTAACTCAGAAACAAAATGACATACATAGTATGTACTCATACTATGTACTCACACTATACTTATAAGTGGATATTAGTCACAAAATACAGGATAACTATACTACAATGCATAGACCCAAAGAAACCAAATAACAAAGAGGACCCTAGGAAGGCTGGTTGAATCTTTCTCAGAAGAGGAAATAAGATAGATATCTGAGGTGGAGGGAAGAAAGGAACTGCGTGGGGAGGGGTGGGAAAGAGTAAAAGGTTAGAGGGATCCTGTGTAGAAAGAACATGGGAGAGAGAATAAAAATGGGGGAATCTCTATGGTTAGCCAGAGACCTGGGATATGGGGAGATCCAAGGTGTATATGGTGGGGACTTGTAACCCTCCTGGTTTGAGACCTGTCTCTGATAGCCACACCTCTCTGTCCATCTCCTGCTATTCGCCACGCCTCCAACCTGGTTCCAGTTCGAAAGCTCCACCCCACAGAGAAACAAGGAAGTCGCTGATTGGACTGTCATGCTGACGTATTTGGGGGGAGTTGTTTTTGCCCCAGGTAATATACCTGTTGGGGGAACAAAGGAGATTCATTAAAGATCAAGATGTCTGAGCAATCATGTCTCCCGTCTAATTTTTACCCTTCCACGTGGGTAGGTATGTCTGTGGCACTCTATCCTATCCCTAACTCTCTCTAGCAGCTGCTCTTCTTTCTAAGTCCATATTTCCAGGTTACCCACTGTTTAACGTTACCGCTGGACAGTAACCAGGACTCTAGCTGAGACTCCTAAAGTGGGGGATATGGGCCCTGAAGTGGCCTCTTCCTGTAGCCTGGTAAGATTCCTAGTGGAGGGATAAGGATAGCATACCACCCACAGCCTTTTACCCAAAATGTATCCTGTCTACAAGATCTGTAGGAGCGAAGAGAACAGAGATGGAGGAGGAAATGACCAACTAATGACTGGCCCAAACTGAAACTCATCCCATGGGCAAGGACCAATCCTGACACTATTATTGATATTTTGCTATACTTGAGAAAAGAACCTAACATAAAGGTCCTCTGAGAGATTCCAACCAGCAGCCATGGAAACAGATGCAGAGATCCACACACACATATTAGATAAAGCTTAGAAACTCAACTTGGAAGAGTTGGGGGAAGGATTGAGGGACCCAAAGAAGACAGGGACTGTACAGGAAGACCAACAGAGTCAATTAACCTGGACTTTTAGAGTCTCCCATAGACTGAATCACAGACCAAACAGCAATCATGGGCTGGACATAGCCCTCCTGCATATATGTAACATATGCGCAGCTTGGTCTTCATGCAAGTTTCCCAACAATTGGAATAGCGACTGTCCCTGAATCAGTTGCCTGCCTGTGTATCCTGTTCCACTAACTGGTCAGCCTTGTCTAGCCTCAGTGAGAGAGGATATGCCTAGTCCTGCAGTCACTTGATGTCCCATTGTGGGGTGATACCTGGCAGGGTGGCTTCCCCCTCTCAGAGGAGAAGGAAAGGGCAATTGGTTTGAGGATCTGTGTGAAGATGTACTAGGAGGAGAGGGGGACTGATATTGGGGTGCCATGTGAATAAATTAAAAAACAACAACAAATAAGACATAGACAATGTGGAACTAAGTAAGTGGTATTGGTTCCAGTCAGTGCCATACAAATGCCTTACACTCATTCATGGAACTCATTTCTGCTTTCCAAGAAGAAGTATGCTTTCAGAAGACACAAAAAGGATTTCACCAAAGAAAAATTTCTATCTATCAAATAGTCACTTTGAATTTCTTCATTCAGAAAAACAGTGTGAAAAAAAAAAGTTTAGTATAATACAAGGAGTAACCAGAACTGATTATAATAAGAAAATATATATATACAACCAGGTTATATGAACTCCAAAGGTGGTGTACTTGCTCAGGGGATCAATTAAGGTATCCTTATGCCTACTGACAACTCGATCGAATTATAGAAATCACAGCCTTTTGAGCAGGAAGTCCAGGTCATTAGAAATACTGTCCACTGAAGAATCCAGTACAGAATATATTTTACAGAAGAGAGAAAATGAATATTTAAGGCTTCAGCCTATCTCAATAGCATTTCTGTTTCTATAACTCTCAGCACTTTTGATTTTGAGAAGAAATTATGTTAAACTCCCAATGACATCCCTCTCAATGACAGGATGAAGTAGATTAGAGGGCTCGAGAGAACTGAAGCAATGCACACAGTGGTTTGCAACAGCTTCTCAGGGTCTTCACATATACACATTCCAGGAACAGTTTCCATCAAAAACAAGGAAAGGCTTATAGAGTCTACACAGCCCTTTTGATTTGAGGATTGGTTACTCTTAATTGTCAACTTCATTGGCCTGAGAAACATTTAGATTAGTGAAGCTCACTTCTGGGGACACTCAATGTTAATGATTATAGAGACAATTTTATCTAAAGAATCTCACCTCATGATTCAGCATCATTGGGAGGTGGTGAAAGGTATGTGCTGGGGCATGATTGCAGGAATAAGTAGGTTATTGCAGCGGATCTAGGGACGTTCATCTTACCGTGACGCCTTCCTGTATTCTTGCTTCCCTTTAACTATCTTTTGTTTGTTTGTTTATGGGTTATGAAGAAATTTCTCTGTCATATGTCTCTACTTTGACCTTCATTTATATAGATTCAAGTAATTGTGGACTGAACCCTTTGAGACCACAATCTAAAATAAAAATTCCTTCTTAAAATTGTTCTCTTGGGCATTTTGGTTATTGAATCCTAGTAATAACTAATAACGATAACAACTAAGAGTGCTTGGAGTACTATTTCCTACCTATTACTTTCAGATTTTTTTCCTCCAAGGCTGAATTTCTGCCACCAGAGATAATTGCTAGTTTGAGAGTTGCTTGTCCTTCTTGCCTCCCTTCTCCACCCCTCTACGTCTATTTCTCTCCCCATTCTTAATAGAGTAATTAAATCTGAATAAATCTGAATATCTTCCTTAAGGTCTGCTGAAAGGTAAGTCTGATTTTGGTGGGTAGCCCTCTTTATTTTGGTCTTTGCTCCTTAGGTTTGGTGACCCTGACATTTGGCTGAAGGTCACCACAGAAAACCATTAAAAGGGTCTTCTTTTCTATGCTGCTTCCCAGTCTAAACTGGAAATTATTATGGAATTTTCATGTTACAATCACCACTTTACCAAAATGATGACTCCAATTTCTATCTTCAAGATTATTTAAATGTCTTAAGTGAAAGGTTATTTGAGTTAAAAAATAATAAAACCAAATCCCTCACAGCCAAAACTATAACAAGGAACAAAGGGGGCCCTTAGAACAAATGCAATACAATTGCTTACCTGGAAACATCTTCCATTCTCTGGGACACAGTAATACCATTTGTTTTTCAAAGTCATTACATTTTGGTCTATGGAATCATATAATTCTGAATGCCTGTGAAATATACTCTCTGTGATACTCTTTTAGTGAAACACAAGCATAAGATAAAACCAGAATGTTGGTGGTGATGGCGATCTCCACATTATATATAGTGTAATGAATTGTGTGCTTGCTGAAATATTTCTCCACAGTTATCACTGTGTCCTGAGCATGCATGTGAGCATTGAAGCTTGCCCTTAACTCATTGGCTGAAGGAAGTATTTTGAATTAGATTCATCCCATGAGTATACTTGGGCCACAGTCCGAGTTTATAGTGGTTATCACCAGCCTGTGTTGAGCCAAATGTTACTCTTGAAGCTTCTGAAGCTAAAGAAAAATAATAGCTGCTCTTTTTTCCCCCAGCATTCCCTCTGTTTTATGGCTGACTTTTTGATGTCCATAGGTCCTTCCCTTGCAGGGTCACTGTGAGGCTAAGTACAAAAACGTGTTTTCCAATTCCACAAACACCTTGGGCGAGGGCAAAGGAGATAGTAGTGATTTCTTCACTTCCAAGTATTGGTAATATTAAAACCTATATATCTTGGTCTGTGCTAGAGGATAGTACCTAAAAATACAATGGATAGCATCATCTTAGTAGCAATTAGACCTTAAAAAGCACCATGTGAACATTTTCATTTTAAATCCAATTGTATTTGCCATCGTCAATCTCCTTCAATTCCACACATGAATGACCTACTCTCAGTTATTATACACCGTAGGGATGTTCTGGTCCTGGAGAAGAGAGTCTATTGGTATACTGTAAAGAATAGATCAAGCGTTAACGTGTGACAATGGCTCAGCTTTGCAGGAATATTGAATTGCACAAATGGAAGCACATTTTGAAAGAGAAATTATCACCGGCTAAAGGCAGCAGTCGACTACAGAGAAGTCAGTAGTTAATGAGGGCTTTAGAGAGAGATCTCTGTTGTTGTGCATTGTTTCATGATACACAACAATAGGATCCTCAGTAATTTCATTTTTTTTTCAGAAAAACATGCATGAAACTCTAAATAAAGGAAGTTCTCTTCCTCCTTTGTAGTTCTCTGTATTCGTTCATCTGCTACATGTCACATGATTCCGTTCCTAATCTCCTGTTCACTTACTCACTTGGTTGGCACTGACAGCTATATGTTTGCATTGTTTGGAATTTTCTACCATATAGCACACACATTGGTACTTAAAAGATGGCTGTCTGCTGCCACAGGCTTCCACTGTAACTTTTATGAGGTTTGTTAAAGAAAAGGCTTCTGCCACAGGTGCTCCCTTCTCAATGCCAGTTAAAAAATTATCATATTTTATACTAATTAAGAGTTGGAAATCTGGACTTTTGTTAGGATTTTAAGGAACAAACTTTTTGTTAAATTTTATGTTATTTTCTCTAGCTTTTCTTTCAGACCAGAAGTGATCATTCCTGTCTATCAACTCAACAATACAACTGTATTTTGTGTCCCAATCACCAGACAGAATGCTAGCATTCAGAACTTTCCACAGAATTTCTTGAAACACAAGCTACTACTAATGTGGGATTTTCCATTATATTTTAGCTGTGGATTGTTATTACAAATCCACAGAGTGAGAGACTGGGGGGTTCTGGTGTTTCTTTTGGAAGCATCTCCATTGTCCTGGCTATACTAATTGTCCTTCTAGTCTAACACTACCCCTGCTATGCACTAGCCAGTGGAGAACCAAATGAGAAATGTGAAAAGAGTCAGGTCCCTGAACCCTAATGTATTTAAATAAACCCAGTCTTCTCTTCCTGGTGGTTTATATCAACTTGAGTCCTGAGATTTTTTTTTTTTTACTTAATCCTCCCAAGGTCTGTATTATGCTCTGGATTTGCCAGACTTGCCAGAAATTTGAATAAAACCTTTATCTTCTTTCTGACAGTTTTCTACATTAAGGGCTTTTGCCATGTGACATTCATTTATTCCTACAATTTTTTAATACTGCAGATTCCTTGTTTGCTCAAAGGTTTTATAAGCTCCTTTATTATGGGGCAGGTTTGAATACTTATGTTCTCCATCATTTTATGTCCCGAACTTCTCAAATCTCACAGTTGATAATTTTCTTTCTAATTATATTATGTAATATATAAAGCGAAGCTTGTATTTGAGTTGGTGCCTAAGTGTGCTGGGATGGATTTGTCAAGAATAGTTTATATTTAGAAACTAAAGCTGACATTCTAAGAGTCTATATAGATAATAGATAGGGAGAGCAATCATATTCATTTCCTGTCACCAAACTGATGGCTATGATCTCTCCTCTGAAAAGCTAGCTAGTCTTTGTAAGCCTGCTGTCTATGTCAGTCACCTGCTTCTGCTTTCCCTTGACCACATATCTTAGCCTTTAGAACTATGCTCTGTTGTGTTCCATCTACTGTTTACCAACACAGATACTGTTGCACATTTTAAAATTTGGGGGCTGGCAGGGAAATGAGAGCAATGCCGTTTGCTTGTATTTAACTTGCATTTAGAAGTCTGCAAAAGTTTTGTTTTTACATATTAACATAAGGTTTGAAGAATGATGTTTTTGGCTACAAAGGTGTTCTTTTGTCTTTAAAATATGTTTGTTCTACCTTTTCCATGGTCTTTTCTCACTACTTAAATAAGTAATTAGATAATTTTAAAACAAATGCAAAAACTCTCCCCTGGAACACGTCTACCAGCCCATCTCTCCTGTTCCAATCAAGTCCTCTAAAGGTACATCCTCTTACTTAAAGCCCCAAATCAGCCTTTACTCTGTGAACTGCAGATAACCCATTTAACTCTGTCCTATTAATCCCCTCATAGTTCCACTCTCTAACATCATTACACTGTGAACTTGACAATTTTCCCAGTCAGGTAAGCTTATATTTTTGCATTTTCTATTGTTTTGTAGGAGAAATCTTTTTATGACTCTCTGGACCACCTGGTACTTACTGTGTATCCCTTGATATCCTGGAAGTTATGGCAATCTTCCTACTTCTGCCTTGTAGAGTCCTGAGAATACAGATTGGTACCACTACCCATTGCTAATTTATTAACAATACATGCTAAAACACTAATTTTATCATGCTTCCTATGATACAAACATTGCCAAATGATCCTTATCTCTCTGACAATCTAATGCACCTTAATTTGCCATGTAAAGATAGATGTTCCAACCTTCCATAGTTCAGGCTGGCTTTTAGAGCACCTCTGTGTAACCTTATGTTTCTAACAAGGCTCCACTAGTAGATAATGAGTCTCTGATCCTTTCCACTCTCTTTATCAAGCCTCTTCCTAGTTGCTGATTATAATGTAACTTAGACACAACCTGACCTCTGCAACACCAACTGCTGACATTTCACTGAAAGTATCTACTTCATCTGTCTCTAGTCCTTTCATGTAACTTTTCACTACTAAAGACTAGACTTGCTAATTTCTAAACTCACTACACTTTTCAGTTGTTCAGTATACATTTGCAGAACTGAACTGCATTATGCATGCTTACCTGAGCTCCATGTAAAGTAAAACCAAACGAAATGAAGTCATTTTAAAGGGGAAAGGGCATTGCAGAATATCCAGCCACTGAAGGCACTGATCGGGGCCGGTAGCTCTCAGGAGGACCTGAAGTATAAGGAAAACAATACTTCATAAGTCATACAATCAAAACACCCATGCATACCTTTCTTGAGATTGCTGATAAGATTCCTTATTGTTTGAACTTTGTTGTTTTCAAAACTATGCAAGTATGAATTTGAGGACTGGATGTCTTAAGCTTCTGAGCAAAATATTTTTAGATGTTATGCTTGTGGCATACTTTAACAAAATTGTTGGTTATCCAAATTTATTCATTATGACTATACTTCGAGCACTAAGCTTGGAGGCATGTAGAGGGTACCAACATTTTTAATTTATTTTTTTTTCTTTTTCAGTTTCCTTAAGCCTTTCTTTCATGAGTCTCCATGAATTAATGGGTTTTATAAGCTTTATTAAAAGCTTTTAAATAAAATTGTGATAAGTATTGTGCCAGTGAATATACTAGAGGCAGGATTATTTGACCAAGCAGCTAAAGCTGCTACACATTAAATTAAAAAAAATAAAAAAACAAAATAATCAAAATCTATTTGGCCTCATAAGAATAAAGAAATAATACTGCAGAAAAGTCTTCAAAATTAAATAGAGTCTAAACTCTGCAGCATTAGTGTGAAATATACAGAGATATCTTATTCAATAATTTTTATAAAAGATACACAAATTATATATGTTAAATATAAATTCTTACATTCTCTACTTTTCATAAATATATAATATTTATAGTATTGTATAATCTAAAAATACATACAATCATGGGTGGAGAGATGGCTCAGCAGTTAAGAGCAATGGCTGCTCTTCTAGAGAACCTGGGTTCAGTTCTCAGCACCCACACCACAGCTCACAATTGCCTGTAACCACTGTACCAGAAGATCCAACACCCTCACACAGATATACATGCACTAAAATCATTAATGTAAATAAAATAATGTAAATTTAAAACTGCATGTAATCAATATATACCCATACCCTGGGTTTTTAATAATGGCATAACAATTTTTAAAATAATTCCCCTTTTCAGAACCAAATTATAAATCAAGGTTACTTCATCTCTCAGAAATAAACCTTTTTGAATATGTTAGTGACAAGCTTCAGAACCTGTATGAAAGATGACTTCTACTTCAGGCCAAGTTGAAAGATGAGGTTTAGATCTATTACCTGACATAAAATAAAAGCACTTTATACACTAATCAGTGCCAAAGGCAAGGCAGAGACAAACTCAAAATATAGAAATAAAGTAAAAATGAATAATATGAACCTAAAAATGAATTGTTAAAGTCCAAGAAAGACTTAAACAACAGAAAAGCCCCTATAGTTATGGTTGTTTTGTTTGAAAAGACTTTCTGTAACATAGAAGAATTCAAAGGCTTTCTCTTCCCAGCACACAACTTGTACATTGTTGTCCAGACATCCAGTGTCTTTAGTATACTGGTATTTTTTTTTCCTCCCACAATGTCCTTTTCCTTCTTTACATTGAGCCTGGCCATGGCTTGCAGACACTCAATAAACAGATAGCATCGTGAAGAAATAAATCAATGAGTGGCAAAGGTAGGTGTTCCCATCATTGCCCTGAATGCTCCTCAATCTAAGAAAAAGACTTTTAAGGGAAGTAATGGTGCCATCAAGACTTACAACACTCTGAGACTTGAAAGCACAACTCAAGACATTTGTTGACATCATTTATTTTCCTTAATGGCCTCGGCATGTCTCCTGCTGGTGAGGACAGTAGCCACAGAGCTAGGTAAAATGATCTGCCTAGATAGAATTCCTATAACCAGCCATTCTGAATCCTGGAACAGACAGATAATGTGAACTTTAACTTGCAGAGTCATTGAACATGTTTCATTGTTTGTATAAATTCAAAACAAGTAACCAACCTTACTTCTATGACCAATAATCATTATAGTCTAAAGAGTAAGAGTGACAGTAATCATCCTTATTTATAATTTGTGTCAATTTTCAGCTCAAAGGTGTAAAACTACTAGAAAATAAATATGGTTTATTCCTGTTTTCACTTTGTTTTGTATTTTACTCTGAAATCATACTTTTTGGGTGAATATTTACTACTGTAATATGATAGAATTAATATTTAATATTCCATACTAGTATAAACAATGTCACATTGACAATCAACACATATATCTGTTATGTTCACTATGTGCCTTCTTGGGCCACCGTAGGAACCTCTTTTCTATACATAACTACTTCCGTATGAACCATTTTCTCCCTTTTTGATTGCAAAGACCCAGTATCAGTTTCTGATTTATTTTTTATTATTTTTTTTTTATTGATTTAAGTTTTATTGCATTATGGTGTGAAAAGATACATGATTTCAATTTGTCTGAACTTGTTAACGTTTAAAAACATATTTTAAGGCTGGGCAGTAGTGGCACACGCCTTTAGTCCTAGCACTTGGGAGGCAGAGGCAGGCAGATTTCTGAGTTCGAGGCCAGCCTGGTCTACAGAGTGAGTTCGAGGACATCCAAGGCTCAAGGCTTCACAGAGAAACCCTGTCTCGAAAAACAACCAAAAAAAAAATTCAAAAAAAAAATTTAAGTTAATAGAATTAAATCACATTCTTGTTTCCCTTTTGTACCCCAACTTCTCCCAGAGACTCCCCCTTCAATACCTACGATACCTTTTTTTGTCATCTTCTTTAAAATTTATAAAATATTATAACAGTAAAAATGAGTATTATAAAAGTTGTTTGATATAAAACAACAATCAGTGTAACAGTCTTATGTAGATGCTTGTCTACAGCAGTACTGAAAATACATATGCTTTTCTCAATATACATTTTAAATAACTCCAAACATATTAACTGTATATTTTAAAATAATACATCACTACCACTATTTTCGTAAATGAACATGAACATATAAAGTCTTTTTGTTTGTTTTGTATTTAGTAGAGCTTAAATCTTGGCTTTTACTGTAGTACAAGCCCAAAATAAGAACAATTTTAGACATTGAATTCCATTGTAATAAGGCTGCACTTCAATGACCCTCACATCACCAAAGGATTTTACCTCCATCATAGCTAAGCTGAGAGTTGGCAGTTCTACAACTGTGCCAAGGAATGAGTTGTAGGCACGATTTTTGGATACAGACTTCCTGCTACGGTCAAAGCTATTTGACTTGAGTATCTTTATTCTCAGCCCACAGAGACCAGGTTACATTCATTTAAGAAATGGTGTGTATTAAGATGGTCCATCCATAAAGTCATTCACCAACTGTTTCAATAAACAATGGTTCTGCTTGGAGGGTGGCACAGACACTAGGTGAGGGTAAAAATTTGGTTCATTAGCTGTGATAATTTGGAAAAGCATTCATCTCAGAGAAAGACCAACTTATAAATTCCTCCTCTTCAAACTTGATACAATAGTTACAAGGTCAAGCAAAGCATTCAGTCTCACTCTTTGTTGTTCTCCTACAAGCCCCCACCAAAGTTAATTGTCTACATTTCTATTGGCTGTATAAATACTTTTGAAATATGTAAGCTGTTCTGAAAAGCATAGTATAGTGTAAAAATATGAAATAAACAGCCCTACTAATAGAGAGGCTGAGATAGGAGAAGCATGATTTCAAGACCATTACATGGTACACAGCAAGACACTGTCAGCTACAAACAAACAGAAAGCGTATATGGATTGTACAATATTGGACCTATTTCTCCAATTACCAAATTAGAGAGACCATTGGATGACAGTTAACAAATTTCTAATTCCTCATATATTTGGATTTTAATCGATTAGTATATGTTGGTAATATTAATTTTCATATTAAGATATTAAGAAAAAGTAATTGTTACGTCCTGTTGTATTTGTTGTAAGAGGTGGAATTAGGTTTGTGTGGGTTTCTTGAAAGATTACATTCTTGCTTCTTCTAGGGTGTAGTTTTGCTCCTTATGTTGATGTTTTCCATCTATTATCCTTTGTAGGACTGGATTTGCAGAAAGATATTATGTAAATTTCATTTTGTCATGGAATATCTTGTTTTCTCCATCTATGGTAATTGAGAGTTTTGCTAGGTATAGTAGCCTGGGCTGGCATTTGTGTTCTCTTAGTCTCTGTATGACATCTGCTCAGGATCTTCTAGCTTTCATAGTCTCTGGTGAGAAGTCTGGTGTAATTCTGATAGGCCTGCCTTTGTAGGTTACTTGACCTTTTTCCTTTACTGCTTTTAAAGTTCTTTCTTTGTTTAGTGCATTTGGTGTTTTGATTATTATGACAGGAGGGATTTATTTTCTGGTCCAGTCTATTTGGAGTTCTGTAGGCTTCTTGTATGTTCATGGTCATCTCTTTCTTTAGGTTAGGGAAGTTTTCTTCTATAATTTTGTTCAAGATATTTACTGGCCCATTGCACTGGGAGTCTTCATTCTCTTCTATACTTATTATCCTTAGGTTTGGTCTTCTCATTGTGTCCTGGATTTCCTGAATATTTTGGGTTAGGTGCTTTTTGCTTTTTGCATTTTCTTTGACTGTTGTGTCAATGTTTTCTATGGTGTCTTCTGCACCTGAGATTCTCTCTTCTATACCTGTATTCTGTTGGTGATGCTTGCATCTATGACTCCTGATTTCTTTCCTAGTTTTTCTATCTCCCGGGTTGTCTCTCTTTCTGATTTCTTTATTGTTTCTATTTCCATTTTTAGATTCTGGATGGTCTTGTTCATTTCCTTCATCTGTTCTATTGTTGTTTTCTTGTAGTTGTATAGGGGATTTCTGTGTTTCCTCTTGAAGGGCTTCTAGCTGTTTTCCTGTATTCTCCTGTATCTCTTTGAGGGAGTTATTTATATCTTTCATAAAGTCCTGAATCAACATCATGAGAAGTAGTTTTAGATCTGAATCTTGCTTTTCTGGTGTAATGGTGTGTCCAGGACTTGCTATCGTTGGAGATTTGGATTCTAATGAGGACAAGTAACCTTGGTTCCTATTGCTTATTTTTTTATGCTTGCCACACTGCCATCTGGTTATCTCTAGAGCTACCTGCCCTGATTAAATCTGACTGGAGCCTGTCCTTCCTGCGATCCTAGTTGTATCAGAACTCCTCAGAGTCAAGTTGTCTCTGTGATCTTGTGATTCTGGAATCCTCTGATCCCAGGTGTGTCAGAGCGCCTGTGAGTGAAGCTTTCTTGCGTGAAGCTTTCTTTGGGTGTTGTGAGACTGGCTGAGGAGTTTGTGTCCAAGGTCTGCTCAGGGCACCAGCCCAGATAGACTGGAAGTAACCCGAGCCACTGTGTTGGTGGAGTTCCTGTGTGCCTGTGTCCTGCTGGTTCCAGTTACTCCAGGTGTTGGGACAGATGTTGTGTCCTCCTCACCTCTGATCCTGGGCTTGTTAGAGCACCTGGGAGTGGAGCTTCCTATGGGTATTGTGGGACTGGCTGCAGAGTTTGCACTCAAGGTCTGCTCAGGGCATCAGCCCAGACAGACTGGAAGGAACCACTCCTGATTTATTTTTTAATCTAACCAATCACTCATTTTAAACACAAGGGCAAGTGATGCACAGAGACTCTCAATGGTATTTATTTTTCATCACTGAACAAAATAACCCTCCTATTTGATTTCATTATGGCTGGCTGAGTAACCAGAATGATAGTTTCTTTGTAGCAGCGATATAGCATGGCACAAAGATCCTTTTCTTATCTGTTTGGTTCGTACTATGCAATAGGATCCCAAAGTAAACACTTTATGGAAACACCAACACCTCAAGATGACATATACTACCGAGATGTACATAAAAGCACTTGTGCATGAATGAGCTGTGCTCAAGTTCAGAAGACTGATTTCTGTTCTAGACAGTCAAGATGGGAATCGAATCTGTGATAAGAAAGGCAGAAGCCAGACAGAAGCTGTTTTTAAAGGGAACTGTCTGGAGGCCAGAGATCCCCTGACTCCTGTGGAGAAAAGAAAATTCATTTCCATCTTTAAGTTTGAGAGCAGAGCTCTGGCTTCCCCAGTCTTGCAATTTGTAAAAGCTTTACCTGGGCGGATTAGTAAAATGTGCTGTGAAGAATTACAGGAAAACTGCTACCATGCTATTCTGGATAAAGAACTGTCTGTCAATCTGTGATTACAGCTGTGCAGCTGCATATAGCACAAAGAGGGAATACATGTGTCATGAAAGCAGAATGTGTGTGTGTGGAGGGGGATAAAAAAATATAGATATGATAAAAACAGCCAGTGGGTATTCTGTATGAAGGTACTAAGAGCTAGAGAAGAGTAAAATGTATTGTCCTATGTGTATGAATATGCCATATAAGATACATGACCTCGTATGTTAACTTAAAGTACTAATAAAAAATGAAGGGAAGAGAAATTTTAAAAGATTAGAAATATGAAAAGTCACTAATAATTATCAAATTATTACATTGCTACTCAGAACAATGCTTGATACTAACACCAGGAATTCACGACAAACTGAAAAA
Source organism: Mastomys coucha (assembly GCF_008632895.1). Lineage (NCBI taxonomy): Eukaryota > Metazoa > Chordata > Mammalia > Rodentia > Muridae > Mastomys > Mastomys coucha. The sequence continues at coordinate 5,264,394 of NW_022196913.1, forward strand.
CACATTTAGCAAATCATGACCTCAGATCAGCAACTCAATATATGAACTCCGGTCATTTCTGTCCACCTATTTTTGGTATTCAGATGGTAATTTGATTATTTGATTATTTGATTCATGTGTTTGCGAACATGGTTGGCTTTTTTGTTTTTTGTTTGTTTGTTTTGTTTTATTTTGTTTTGTTTTGTTTTTTGGCTTGGTTAATATTCTTCAAAATTAAAAGGACCTTGAAGTTAAATATGTAAAAAATGGAAATAAATATTTCAATGTGATCTAGAGACTATGTTTGTTTTTCCCTCATGAGTTTAGTTGAAGTTTATAAAATTACTTTGTTTTTCTTCTCAAAATTTGCCTCAGATACCAGCACATTTTTGTGATTGGAGAAAAAGCAGACTCTTGGGGAGAGTTTCCCTAAAGCAGCACATTATCTGCTTATGTGTGAGGACTCAGAGGTGCATTCATTCAGTAGAGCAAAACTTTCCATTCTATGGTGTGTTTTCCAGGCCATGGAGGCATCATTGCTATAAAAATACAAACAGGGAAAACAAGAAGACACACCAGGTACAGGTGCCTGGTAAACCTGACAAACCTAAGTTTGATTTCCAGAAATCCCATGTTAGAAGGAGAGAACCGAATCCTACAAGTTGTCCCCCACACTTCCACATGTTTGTGCTGACATACACACTCCCTGCCCCACAAATAAACAAATGTAAAAATTAAAAAAAAATAGAGGCAATACTCAGCAAAGGAAGTTGCAATAGTTTAAGATTTAAAAGCAAAGACTGATAATGAAGACTTAATTTTGTGCTGTTCTTGAACTCATTGGCCTCTGTCTTGTGAGCTTTGACTATTGGTACAGGACTATCTGCCTCTCTGTCCATTTCTCCATTTTAGGCATAGAAATATGCTTGATGAGTCTCAAATCTAAAACTATTCGTGTACTTCTAGTCATTTCCATTTTGATTTCTTTGTTGGCAATGCCTTTATACTCTTTTCTTTACAGTTATATCTATGCGTACTTCAAGTGGAGCTTTGACAATCTCCCTTCTTTGGGCTGCATGTTCCTCTGTTAAGTACCCTGTACTTACATCAGTCTCATTCTTGTTAAGTACTATTCTAAAGTTACTTTATTATCCCCTTCTCCAGACTCTGAAGTACTTCTAAGCAGAACTGAAACTCTGATCCCAGCATTCAAGCACCTTTGACAGATCCTATCAGTACAGCAAGACTTAGAAAATGTCCAATGAATGAAAGGATAAAATTAGCAGTGACCAACATTTTTAAATATAAGTGGGGCAAAATAACTACTCAAGGCAGCCACTCAATAGGAAAAGCATAAGACAAAGAGGTCTTTCTGGAACATTAAATCTGCTGCCTTCTGTTCTTTGGCCATGGTTCAGTCCTGGTTACAACACAGAAATGCTTTTGTTTCCAATCATCAAAAGACAATTTCAAACCTCAGGGTCTACAAGAATTCATGGGAAAATAGTATTTGCTCTTAATAATAATAAGATTCTGAGATTGGAAATCCAGGTCACCATTTGCTTAGTTACTTATTTCTTGTTACTGGGGCTAAATACCTGATGTGAAGCAACTTACACAAGTTACAAGAGTAAAGGTTTATTTTCCTTCACAGATTGAAAGGGTGTGAGGCAGCTGGCTGCATGACAAAAGTCATGAAGAAGAACTTGATGACTAATGGTGCATTCATCTATAATGTGGGGATATTTGGTATCTTTGGAGACTCAAAGAACCATAATTAGAGTAGGTTTTGAAAAATCTCAGCCTACACAGCTCCTTCATTTTATTCAGTCTAGACCCAACCTGGTGGAATGATATTGCTCAAATTCACAGTGGATCTTGCACACTGTTAAGCCTTCTTCAAACACTCATTGATACCTGTGGAAGATGTTTCCATAGTGATTCCAAATCCCATAGAGTTGATGGTGAGGGCTAATCATCACCTCCTTTCTAAGCTTGATGACTATTTTTGGAAGTCATGAGCCAGTTGGACCCCCAATGTGAATATACTTCTTCACTGCTTCATGAAACTGCTTTTCTGTTTCTTCTTCCAAGTTCTAGCAAAGCATCTGAAGTCTCCCTTAGTAAATGATCAGCCTCTTACTTTCAAACTAACTCTCACAGCTCAGAACATCAAGAAGGAATGTCAATGACATGCTCACAAGATAAAGGGTATGAACAATACATTTCAACTGTAGAAAAAAAACAGGAGCAAAACATATAAAGCTAAACATAGATTTATGTCTATGGTGTTCAGAATGAAATAATTTTATTAATTCGAGTACTATGGATGTCCTTTTGCACACATGGTTACCCTCCTTGTACCAGCCAATGACTGGTACAATTTTTAAAAACATTTCAATGAGTTAATGTTTTTATTATTTATTTATTTTATGTGAATTGATAGTTTGACTCCATATATGTCTGTGTAAGCGTGTTGATCGCCTGGAACTGGAACTATAAATGATTGTAAGGTGCCATGCAGGTTCTGTGAATAGAATCAGGAGTTCTGGAAGAGCAGCCAGTGCTCCTAACCTCTGAGCCATCTCTCTGGCTCCAACTTTTTATTAAAATATTTTTATTTACTGATTTTAATTTTATTCACACCCAAGTTCCTCCTTTTAGAGCCCTTTCCCAACCTGAAGTCACCTCTCATCTTCCTTTTCAAGTAACCCACTAGGCTCAATTAATGTGTTCAAGTATGGATCCATTCACTGAAACACAGGTAACCTACAAGTGGCCAAACCACCTACAAAATAACTTCCCTTTCCCTAGTTCTCCTCAACTTCCAAAAGCCCCCAGGCAGGGGCAGGCCGTAAGACCCCCTCCTACACTCATGTTTGACTGGCTAGATAATGTTTGGGTCTTTTGAAGATAGCAACTACTGCTTTGAGTTCATGAATGCAATGGCACGGACTATCCAGAATGCACGTGTGTGCATGTGTGAATGTACACACACATACACGCACACACACACACACACACACACACACACACGCACACACATACCCCTCTTGCTAGAGATCTAACATTCATTCTTTCCCCTTTCCACTGTACTCTATGGGTCTTGAGAGCTCATTTATGTTTAGTTAATGTATCTACTTATTGCCCAAAGAAAAGAAATCTCCTTACTTATTCTGGGAAACCTCTAGAAAATTTGCATATAATAGACCTTCTCACACTATCTTGTTGTATGAACTCTAGTCCTATAAAACTTTGTTTGTTCTCCTGGGAGCAATGTCTCTACCTGCCCAAGGAATGCCAGGAGTAAGATGTTACCTTTTCCTTTCTCAGCCAGAAAGCCTACCTTGTTCAAGGACAAAATGCAAACAACTCCCATTCAGCTATGAGATGTTCAGTCTCCTCAGAATATCTGGTGATAGGGATGAAAAATATTCCATGTTTGTCATAGTTCCCATGTCCTTGCTCTGAACTCTGAGGTATCTAAATAAAAGCCACAAATGGCTAGTAAAAGGTCTTATTATACAAAATAGCCTTGCATCCCCTGGCTCTGTTAAATCTCCAATTTCACTTCAGTTTCTCGGCTCTGGTCACTAGTGGATTGTGATGAAAAAAGGAACAATTTATTTTGTCCAGCTACATACTGGGTGCTGTTTCTTCAACCTCCTTCTTCCTTCCTTCTTTCCTTCCTTCTTTCCTTCTTTCTTTCTTTCTTTCTTTCTTTCTTTCTTTCTTTCTTTCTTTCTTTCTTTTGTTCATTTGTTCTTTGTTTCTTTTCTTCTTCTCCTTCTCCTTCTTCTCCTTCTCCTTCTTCTCCTTCTCTTTCTCCTTCTCTTTCTCCTTCTTCTCTTTCTCCTTCTCCTTCTCCTTCTCCTTCTCCTTCTCCTTCTTCTTCTCCTTCTCTGTCTCCTTCTCCTTCTTTTTCTGAACTAGTTTCTACACTTGATAGCTTCAGGATGACTTTGACTTCCATTTCAGCAATACTCATGACAATTCCATTCAGAGATATTCTTTGTCTCTCTTCTTCTTTCCATTCTTATACCTCTTTCTTCTTTCTATTCTTCTTTCCATTCTTATACCTTTTTCTTCTTTCTATTCTTTTTGGATTAATGTTTACTAGTTAAAGTCACAGAGGAATAACCAAGTCATATTCAGGATGCCTTTCCAGCAAATGATTATGATGCTAAATTGTATGAATTCAGTCCAGACAGATTATTTACAATCTCTTACTGTGTGTTCTTTGTTCTCCACACAGTGATTTGTTTGATGAAGAAACAAGGTTTTCATGGTTTGGAAAGGTAAATTTGGTTCTCTGAGTATAATCAAATAATTACTGAAGTCAGTTAAAGAATGTGTGTTTCCTGCCAGAATGTTGGTCTTTCAATGTTCATATCCACAATTTTATTGACTACTTAATTACAGGTTAGCAACTTATGTAAACCTTTGGCATAAAAGATCCCCCTGCTTAGTTTATTTAAGGTATCAACATTTGATAGAAATAAACATTTATTCCTTACCTTTTCTTGTTTTCTTCATAACTGTATCTACACCTCATAATCATAACCAGTTTCTCTAAATTGATATAGAAGGCTTCTAGAAGATTTATTTTCAAGGCATCATGTGAAACTATATAAGAGCTAACAGGTTTATCAGGCAGAAATGTCAATTCTTCTGACACCCCATGGGATTCTCACCCCTGAAGAAATTTGTAAATGTGAAACAGAAGCCCAGAGAAGCATGCAGTACATTGACAGGAACTGTCACTGTCTGCAATACAGACGTAGAACAAGCACAAGAAGATGGCAGGGAAAACAGCCTTTAGTTTCATTAGCTTTTGTTTGGCTGATCTCATACCCCATACTTTTATGGAGGAAAAAGAGACATGTGATAGAAGTGTTGGGGAAAGTGTTAAAAATAAGAAACTTAATGGCTGTAGAATTGACTCTGTACATTGCTGCTCCCTCACCTTCCAAATTCCATTTAAAGAGAGGTCCCTTGAGAGGAGTGATGGACTTGAAGGAAAGTTAATCATGTTCTGCTTTTTTCTTCTCAGTGATGCTGCCCTTATTCTCCAGAACTAGATAACAAAACAAACTCTGTCCTGACCATGTATATTGATGGTAAAGACCAGAAACACAAGACCCATATGAGACTGTATTTTCTTTCATGAACAGGGTGTCAAAGATTTACTCTGATGTTGAAATAAAATTGCAAAGTGTACTTCGTGGAAGGTCTGTAGTAATTCTTCTCACTAATATTTTGCCTGCACAAAGAATGTAAATTATAGAAGTTACTATTAATCGAAGAACCATATTTATGTTTTAAATTATCCATTGCTTTAACTCTCTCTCTTCCTCTCTCTAATACACAAATACATGTTAGCTGTTTGTCTCTAAGAACCTAGAAAACAAATCAGTGACTTTCTTCCACTGTGTTTTGAAAAGGTCTTTTATAGTACTTACATTTCTTGTATGCTACAAATTATGATTAACTCTTTGTCCAGTCTTTAGAAAAAATGCATTCTTAAGCAATAGACATGCTGCTCCATTCTAGCTGCTAGAATGTAGCATTTGCTTATTTACATAGGTCTTACATTTCTGTTAGGACATCATTCTTGTAAAATGTCAGTGTATTGATTGTCTCCGGAAAATGACACTGTCCTCCTCTATTCTACTCTGTCTAGGAGGCAATGAAAATTTATCTTATCTGATGTGACATTCAGAACAACAATCTAGAAACCTAGGATAAAAAAAAGACTAGAGGTGTTTAAAGCCACTGCATGTGACCTTAATAATCACTTACATCAGTTCTGTGGCTGCACAGACATTTCCTGGTCCCAGACTCATGCTTTGGTTAATAAAAATCATTGAGATTCGATTAAGATTAGATAGATCATACTGTACTATTTTGTCACTGGATTATCATGAAACATAAGTGTCTGTCAGTGGTAGAAAGAAAAAATGGAAATTCAGAGAATGCAACGATAATAAGGTTACTTTAAATAATTGGTGACAGTATTGGTCTTTAGAAATGGGAATCTAACAATAAGGGACCCTTTGACAAGACATTATTAGAGTCTGGATATAAGATGCACCCAGTAGTCACAGGTACTTTAACCCTTCCTCTCCAGCTCTTGGTGCTAGCTTATGGACACAGATGGAGGAGATGCATGTCTGAAGGGTGAGCATTGAAGGTTAGAGCATGATCCCAATTCCTGTCATTTCTATAACATCTTTGTCACTGAGATCTGAAAAAGAATGGTGTAACCCTGTTATCACACATGAGCTAATCACATTCTACTTCTTTCCTGCCATGGTAGACTTACAAAGCCATTAACCATAATAAATCCTTTCTCACTAAATTAGCTTTTACTTAGGCATTTGTTCAAGCTATGGTGTGGTGGTTGGAATAGGCTTGGCCCAAGGAGTGTCACTATTCGAAGGTGTGACTTTGTAGTAAGTGTGGCCTTGTTGGAGGAAGTGTACCTTTGTGGGCATGGGCTTTAAGACTTTCCTCCTAGCTGGCTGGAAGTCAGTCTTGTCCTGTTTGCCTTTGGGATGAGATGTAGAACTCTAAGCTCCTTCTACATCATGCCTTCCTGGATGCTGCTGTGCTATGGCTTTATGATAATGGAGTGAACTTCCGAACCTGTAAGTATTCCTCAAATGTTGTCCTTTATTAAGAGTTGCTTTGGTCATGTTGTATGTTCATAGCAGTAAAACCTGAACTAAGACACGCAGGAACAGAGACTATAATACAGAGACTCTTAGCTATAGCAGCCAGCAGGAATGTAATAATAAAAAGAAAGGCAATGTACCCATTAGGGTTGAGTGGACAACGTTACATTAAACCCTCCAAGTCTCTGACAGATCTCTGTCCTTACACCAAGGTTCTTATTCTAATATATCAAAAGTTTGAAATTATAGCACAAGAAGCCATTTCTTCTACCAATACCCAGCTTTGCCATTTACCCCATTCCTCCATTCCTTTTGCTTTTGATTTTTTTGCTTGTTTGTGTTTTGATTTAGGGTGGTTTTTTTTGTTGTTGTTGTTTTGGTTTTCCTTTTCATTTGGGATACTGGACTGAGCTAACTGAAAAGTATAGATTTCTGTAATGAATTCAATTAAGTCTCTCCAAATTCATATGTTAAAATCGTAGGGACTACAGCATTTCAAGGTATGAATTTGTTTAGAATTAGAAGGGGAGATTTCAGATGTAATTAGCGATGATAAGCTTAGATTTCAAACAAGTAGACCACCCTAATCCAATGACAATCATCTCAATTCCTGAATAGTTATTATCAATAAGATTCCTAAGATGACTTTCCTTTTATTTTTACTCAAATTGATAAACATGTTTTATATGTAATTTCTCTTCTCATTGTAATTTTTGTAATGATTATGGGAAATCCTCCATTGTGAGTTTAAGGGAAGCCTTGGCCATGTGACATATCACCATTTCACATGATAGTGTAGACAGTTGTTACAGGGTACCTAGCTACTAAATCACAGTAGAGACCCAACATTGAAGTGTTCTGAACAGTTACATCACAGATGGACTTTTCTTTATGGTATGATGTCCCTTTATATGATCTTCCTTAAGAATTAGATTTGCTAGTATCTGAGAGACATTCATATAATGATTTTCATTGTGTGAAACGCCATAATGTTATTTTTGAAAGAAAATATAGATATTAAATATAAGTTATTATTTAAATTAAGATATTGGAAGACCTGAGGAAGATTTTACCACTGAAAATTACACTCAACACAAGTAATAGTTATGTCAAAATTAAGATGTTTTAATTTCATATTCCATGTACTTTACGTTAAATATACTAATAGGGCAGCAATTTCATCAATGATTAAAGAAACTAAATATATAGGATGTGTGTGTTTATGTAGAAAATATATCTATATATGTGTTTTCACTTAGGTACATTTTATATACTCTATTGCTTGGAGAATTTTCCACCTTACAAACTCATAAAGACTCAGGATTCTAAGTTTTAATATAGGTTTAAATTATTGGTTTATCACTTCATCATGGTAAGTTACTTGTAATTCTCAACAACTAAATATGGTCTCCATGGAAAAAGGAAGCATTTTTTATGCTTGTGTTTACTGGCCTAACCATATCTTCCAAGGCTCCTTATAACATCGCAATAAACTTGTTTCATGTTAATAGGAAAATCTGGAGCCTTGTGTGAAAATATTGGAGCCATGTGTTTCACTATATAGTTTTTTTTTTAAAGTTTGATTTTGAGTGTTGCATGCCTTAATACAAATAAGAAAGTATTCTCCAAATATATATATCATTAAAATACTTCACCCTCAGAAAATATTTGCTTGCAAGTTTGTTATTGTAAATTACATGTTTAGAGCAGCTGTGTTTCAACATAATGCACCATCACATTGTGCTTTTAAAAATAGCAAATATTTTGTGAGATATATTTTATTGCAGTCTAATTTCAATTTGAGGGTATTCTACTAATGTTTCCTAAAGAAAATCCATTTGAGTCCCTGGTTTTTCTGCCATCTTCACTCCTCACCCTCTTTATTACCTCTGCTCAATTGTTTCCTGCCTCTTTTGTTCCTTTGCCATTAGATATTTTTCTTATGGCTATATGCTAGAATCTGAGAATACAAATGTTATGCAAGCCCCTTCCCTCACAGAGCTTACAATGGATGTGGTGGTCACTGCTCTTTTTGTTGCAACCCAGTACCCAACAAAAAGTAAGTTGTGAGAGGGAAAGTTTATTTTGTCTCAGAGTTGAGAGGGACACAATCCTTCCTATGTGGAAGCCATTGTCATGAAGAAGTCCTGGTTTATGTACATACAAGGAAGCAGAAAAAGCAAAGTTCATGCTTGACTGAATTATCATTTTCCCCCTGGTTCTTAGCCAGTGAGATAATGCTTTATGTACATGCAGGGAAGGTATTTCCCTCTGTTATTCCTCTCCAGAAATACTATTATAAACATACCCAAACATGTGTCTCACCAATTCTCTTGGAAATTCTTAAACCAATTAAGTGCAATTAATCCAATTAAATACACTAATCCAAATTAGTGTTCACAGCAGACAATAAATACAAATTGAAATATATGTGAAATATGTAAAATATGTGTATTTGTAAGCTTGTGATAAATATTGTAACATGGAATGGTTAAGAAAAATAAATCCTAGAGAAACATCTCTTGGTCCTCAAAAGTTGTATAGAAGAAACAATGTTCTAAAGTTATTAGAGTAGGAAAATGGTTTGTGCCTGTGTTTGTCCTATAAGTACAAAGAAAATAATGTTAGAGAAAGAGTACGAGTTATTGTGAACAAAATGCTGTCAGTAAAGCAAGACACATTTTAGAAATATAAGTTTATTCCTATCACCAAAGCTAAGTCCAACTGAGCAACTAAACTGTTGCAAGAGAACAAGCATCTATGACAAACAAAAAGTAGTCTATGATAATGTCATGCTAACGTCTCTGGTGATATTTGAAGGCAGCCTCAGTAAAGTTTTGCTACTACTGACATCAGAATAGTTATATATATGCATAAGACACATATATGTGGCTTAATATCCATGGTCCAGTGGCATATGTAGCAGAGGATGGCCTTGTTGGTCATCAGTGGGAGGAGAGACCCTTGGTCCTATGAAGGCTCTATGCCCCAGTGTAGGGGAATAACAGGGCCAGAAAGCAGGAGAGGGTAGGTTGGTGAGCAGGGGGATGGGGGAGGGAATAGTTTTTTTTTTTTTTCAGAGGGGAAACCAGGAAAGGGGAAAACATTTGAAATGTAAATAAAGAAAATATTTAATAAAAAAGAAGTTATTATAATGCAGGTCTCAGACAGGCACCAATACAGTAATACTTGAATGGGTGCTAGATACTGATGTTAACTGAGACAGTTGGAATGTCTGTTAGGGTGCTTCTGAAGTAAATCACCATTTGCATTGGTTGATTGGGTAAGGTAGGTGCTCCTCCCAAAGGTTTGGCTATGACCTATACACTGAAAGCATATAGAAAAAATGGTGGCTGAAGGCTAGAGAGGTAGCTCAGTGCTTATAAGCAAGTCTTTTTTTTCTTCAGTTTTTAAAATCTATTTGGAAAAACTAAACATGATAGAAGTAGAAAAAAATCTCTTCCGAAGTCCTCTATGACAGGAAATTGTGAAAATTTCCTGATTAGACAGAAAATGTTCCATCTCCAAGGAGAATAGGCAACTTAACTGTCTTCATAGAATGAGTTGGGTAGCGCTCCTTCTTTTCCTATTTTGTGGAATAGTTTGAAGAGAATTGGAATTAGGTCTTCTTTGAAGGTCTGATAGAATTCTGTACTAAACCCATCTGGTCCTAGACATTTTTTGGTTGGGAGACTTTTAATGACTGTTTCTATTTCTTTAGGGACTATGGGACTGTTTAGATAGTTTATCTGATCCTGATTTAATTTTAGTACCTGGTATCTGTCTAGAAAATTGTCCATTTCATCCAGTTTTTCCAGTTGTGCTGTCTATAGGCTTTTGTAGTAGGATCTGATGATTTTTTTTAAATTTCCTCAGTTTCTGTTGTTATATCTCCCTTTTCATTTCAAATTTTATTAATTTGGATAATGTCTCTGTGCCCTCTAGTTAGTTTGGCTAAGGCTTTAATCTATCTTTTTGATTTCCTCAAAGAACCAGCTCCTGGTTTTGTTGATTCTTTGAATAGTTCTTTTTGTTTCTACTTGGTTGATTTCAGCCCTGAGTTTGATTGTTTCCTGCCATCTATTCCTCTTGGGTGTATTTCTCTTCTTCTTTTCTTTTCTTTTCTTTCTTCCTTTCTCTTCTTCTTTCTCTCTTCTTTTTTTTTTTTTTTTTTTTTTTTTTTTTTTTTTTTTTTTTTTTTTTTTTTTTTTTTTTTTTTTTTTTTTTTGAGACAGGGTTTTTCTTTATAGCCCTGGAATCCTGGAACTCTGTAGACCAGGCTGGCCTCGACCTCAGAAATTCACCTGCCTCTGCCTCCCAAGTGCTAGGATTAAAGGCGTGTGCCACCACTGCCAGGCTTCTTCTTTTTGTTCTAGAACTTTCAGGTTTGCTGTTAAGCTGGTAGTGTATGAGCATACACTACCATCAAGCATTCTTCTTACAGAGAATACCCAGAGTCCTCACTGTGCAGCACCAGCTTCAAGGTATGCACTACAGTGCTTTCTTTTGGAGTCTGTGTGACCTGTGTCTGAACACAGCACACTAATCCAATACAGTTCTACCAGTAAGAGGTTTGTTGAGAGAGAGAGAGGGACAAGGTAACAGTGGAAAGAGGGCGGAGAGATGGGGAAGACCTTTACGTATGGGTAATAACATAACACTGGTAAAGGTGGGAGGTGAGCCAAGTGGATTCTGGGAATATGGTGGCTGTTGCCTTGGCAATAGGTCTCTGGGCCTATGTGATGTCACGGGTTTCTGAGGTCCTAATGCCAACACACTTCCCTTCTTGTTAAAATAACAAAAGAGAATTATAAAGAGAAGAAAAGAAAAAGTGAGGGGGAAGCCAATGGTGAAAAGGGAATCTTAAGATGATTCCTGCTGTCTAGGGCTGTCACCAATTTTGGGGTGTAGCTGGCTTTCACCATTGGGATCTACTTGATAAATCTTTGCATCAGGTTCCTCTGTGGACAGCAGCTCTTCTGTGGGCAGCAGCTGGTAATCCTGTAACAGGAGATGAGTAATAGTTTGGTTAGAAGTTTTTTGTATTTGTCATTGAAGGAATGTAGAAACAAGATTAATGAGGTAGGCAGCAAATAATAACACCAGGAAGATGACTAGAAGCATTACAAAAGGGAGCATCTACTTCCATATAGGATTTATCGAAAACCCCAGAACTGTAGCTCTCATGGTCCCTGAAATTTTTTATGTCTGACCATAGCTCCTGGATTTTATTTCTTTCCCTTCCCAGATAGGTTGACATAGAAACAGCATTCTTCTTGGAGGAACAGTCAAAGATCACCTTCTTTAGCTGTCAAGACATCTAGCCCCCATCAGTTCTGAAGCACCATGTCTGCCAAAGATCCCATGGGTCTTGTGTGTAGAAAAAGAGTGTCTTGTGGTGTTGATAAAAGAAATGATTGGTCTGTGATCCTAGCATATGTATCACAAGACCAATGTGGGCAGCCCCCATATTCATCTGGCCATTTTCTATAATAATCTTTTGTCTGGCCAAAGAGAAAACAAGTTTAGAGATCATAATATTTAGATGGGATGACAGATACAGAGATGATAGGTATTGGTTTCTGGCATCAGGCTATGGAGCAGTTTCCTGACTTTATTTGCAAAGACTGTTTGTTATCTGTGGGGGTTTCTTGAACCTCGAATCTTCAGATGTAAGGACTACCCTGTATGGAAATGAACAGCAGGTGGAGGATGAGAAATCCATGTCTAATCCAATGAGATTGAGCTTGGCTGCCAGAGTGGAGTCTCATTTTCTCAGACTGGGGACAAGTTGGGCGGTCTTGACATCTGGAGCTTAACAGAGAAAGGTCCTATTAGGGTCGATGTGTATGAAGCAGTCTCATTTTTAGGTGGAAGAATGGAAGGCTTGAGGTGAGACAGATGGATCCAGTGAGAGAGTCCCTCGAGTTTAGCTGTTGTACAGGGCACAAGGATTACTTTAAAAGGGCCCTGCCGTTTGGGAGAGAAGGGGAGGGCTGATGACCTGGAGGTAATAGAAGGAATTGGTCTCCAATGTTGATAGGCAGTGGACAGGAGACAGTGTGTGGTTGAGATAGATGGTGGTCAGCAAAGTTTCATAGGAGAAAATGAAGGTGGCAAAGTAATGGGGTGAGTAGATGGTCTGGGAGGGGAGAACATTTAGGTGAAAGACCAGGGGCTAGGACGTCCATACGTGAGTTCAAACGGTAAAGTGAGGAGAGGTGGCTTGGGGAAAGCTAGTAACCTGAAAAGAGCCCGAGGTAGGAGTTTTACCCAATCAAGGTGAAGTTCCTGTGACAGCTTAACAAGAGTGGCTTTTAATGAACAGTTAATTCTTTCTACCTTACCTGAAGATTGAGGGTAGTAGAGAGTTTCAAAATTCCAGGGGATGTCTAGGGCCTTAGATAGGATTTGAGAAATGTGGGAAGTAAATTTGGAACCATTGTCTGATTGGAGAGAGGCTGGGACACAAAACTGGGCAATGATCTTGCAGAGGAGGAGATCAGAGACTCTCTGAGCCCTTTTGTTAGTTGTGGGAAGTGTTCTACCCACCCTAAGAAGGTGTCCACCAAGACCAGGAGGTACTTGGCATGCCTGACAGTGGGTATGTGGGTAAAGTCAAGTTGCCAGTCAGTTCCAGAAAGGGAACTTCTAGCCTGATGGGTAGGAAAAGTGATGCTACAGTACCTTCAGTTGGAGTCAGACTTTTGACAGATTTTACAAGAAGCAGTGATAGATTTTAAGAAGCTTAATTCCTCAGGAGTAGGCTGTAGGTAAGTCTTGACAAAAGAAGATAATGTTTGGCTGTTGGAATGAGTTGGTGTAGATAGGACAGAGTTTGGTGGGTGTCGGGGAGTGAAGGTGGAGTTGTAGATTGTAGTGTTAGAATGTCCTGGGGAGGATGAGAAAAGTCTAGGCCCCTAAGGGCTGAAGCTCTAGCTGCCTCATCAGCTAGGTTGTTTCCCTTGGTGACAATAGAGTCATCAGTCTGGTGGGACCTACAGTGGACAATCCCAGTAGCTATGAGGAGATGGGAGGCCTTTAGCATGGCCATAATTTCATTTGCATTAGTTACTGATCCTCCTTTTGTGGTAAGTAACCCACACTCCTTCCAGATAGCAGCATGGGACAGGGAGATATGAAAAGCATATTTGAAATCTGTGTAGATGTTGAGGGATTTTCCCTGTGCCAGTTAAAAGGCACGGGTAAGGGCTATGAGTTCAGCCTGTTGCTTGGTGGTGTGAGTAGGAAGGGCCTGTGCCTCTACCACCTCAGTGTCTGACACTATGGCATAACCAGCTTTTCTAGCCCCTTTATGTAAAAGGAGCTGCCATCTATATACCAGATATAGATGGACTGAGGCAATGTGCCCTCCTGTACGTGTGAAGGATGAGGTAATAGTTCCTCTAAAATTTCAGTGCAGATGTGAGATAGGGAGTGGTCAGTATTAGGTCGAGGAAGAAGATTGGAAATATTAAGAGGCGGACATGATTGGAAGGTGAGTGTCGGGTCTTCTATTAGAGCTACCTGAAGAGAAAGAACCCTAGAGGGAGGTAGAGTCTGTAAGCCTTTATAAGTTAGGAGCTGTGACAAGTTATGAGGAGAGAAGATAGTTATTGGTGACCCAAAGGTTAGTTTTTTTGACTCTCTAATAAGGAGTTCAGCAGCTGCTAAGGTACAGATACAAGGTGCCCACCCCTGGATCGATAGATCTAGTTTTTTTTTTTTTTTTGACAAGTATGCTACAGGTGCAAAAGAGGTTCCCAGTTGATGACCTACGACTCCAAGGGCCAATCCCTCTTTTTCAGTTACATAGAGGGAAAAAGCACAAGTCAGTTTAGGGAGATGAAAAGCTGGGGCCTTAAGTAGAGCCTGTTGGAGCCTTTGAAAGGGCTTGATAATAGGTTTGAGAAGAGGTTTGTGGATGGGGCCTAATGTTGCTTCATAAAAGGGATGAGAAAGGAGGGAAAAAGGAAGGAACCCATGAATGTAAAAAACTAGCTATTCCTAGGAATGATAAAATCTCTTCCTTTGTAGAAGGAACAGTTAGAGACTGAATCAGATTCTTCCTATCTAAGGTAATAGCCTTGTGGGTTGGGGTAATTGTTAGTCCCAAATAGGTGACCTAAGGGGTGAACAGTTGGACTTTAGAAGGTGAGACTCTGTAGCCTCGACTGGAGAGGAAATTTAGAAGAACAGAGGTGTCAGCTTTGCTAAATTTTAGAGAGGAGCTACACTGAAGGACATCATCTATGTAAAGTATAATCTTAGATTTAGAGAGAGACAGAGATAGTAAGTTGGAAGCCAGGGCCTGAACAAATAGGTGTGGGCTGTCTCAGAATCCCTGAAGTAGAACAGTCCAGGTTAATTCGGGTAGAAAAGTGGGTGTCAGGATCTGTCCAGGTAAAGGCAAATATGTTTTGTGACTGGGAATCTAGAGGGATAGAAAAAGACGCATCTTTGAGATCTAGGACTAAGAATGGGAAGTCCCTGAGGGGAAAGTGGAAAGAAGTGTGTAAGGATTCGCCACAACAGGATGGAGAGGGACTGCTGCAGAATTGATGCTCCTGGGGTCTTGAATCAGGCAATAGTTAACATTAGACTTCTTAACTGCTAGTATAGGGGTGTTAAAGGAGAAGAGGTGGGGTGAAGGAGTTTTATTCTCAAGAGGTCAGAAATGATAGGCTTAAGTCTCCTGAGGCTCTGGTGTTGAGTTTGGGTTATGCATCTGGTAAAGTCCAGTAACTGGATGACAACAGGAGAATGGTGTTTAGCAACAGAGGGGTTCTCGATGTTTCAGACTCGGGGGTCTACCTGAGAAGTTGGTAAAGGAAACTGTGGGAGCCCTGCTGGGCTCACTAAAGAACTCAAAACCGAAACCAGAGACTTAGCTCGCTGG
>NW_022196913.1:5284144-5303088 GCF_008632895.1 Mastomys coucha
GGTTTCCAAATCCTCGGTTCGTGGAACCCCACGCAAGTAGGAGCTGCGGGACGGCATCCTACAGGAAACAACATGGTAGTGTTAGTAGGTTGCCTGGCTAGAAGAAGGAGAAGAGGAACTGCTGGCAAGCTTGGGTTTAGGCGAATGGGAGGAGCAAAGGAAATAAAGGCGAAATGGGAGGAGCAAAGGAAATAGCCTAGCTAGAAGATCCCTTCCCAATAATGGGACAGGACATATTGGCACTACCAAAAATGAATGGGTGAGAGGTGCACCCCTAAACATGCAACTAAGTGGTGGGGTCTGGTGAGGGAAGTTAAGGCTGTCCACCTACTCCAACAATAGGAAAATGAGGAGAAGTGGGTCCCCAAAACTCCATCAGGACCAAGTAAGTGGCTCCAGTGTCCAAGAGGAAGAAGATGAGGTGTCCACATACCACACTATCTACCTGGGACTCCTTCCTAGTGATGACAATGGTCGGGTCATGGGAGCTCAGGCCTCCTCAGTCAGCCATAGCCAATCCTAGTAGATTAGTTGGAGGGTTATCTAGGAGTGATGTCCCTCTGTTCTGTGTAACATGAGGGCAATCGACAGCTTAATATCCCTCTTGATGGCACCCAGGGCATGCCCCCCTTGGCTTTCAGAAGTTAGTACAGGCTTTTGACCAATGACCTTCTTGACCACATTTGTAGCAGGTACCTGGTGGTCTCTGAGTCTTAGAAGACCAGGAGTCCAGGGCAGTGGCTGATCCTGCTCAGACAGCCTTTGCCAGCATATGGTAATTTTATTCTAGGACTTTCTCATCTCTCCCATGGTACACTTTGAAGGTCAGTGATAAAACTTCTGCCTGTGGAGTTAGGGGGTCTCCTTTCCAGATTTTTAAGTTTAGCTTTTATGTCAGGGTACCTCTTGGAGAAGAAGTAGATAATCAGAAGTTGCTTACTTTCTGGGTTTTCAGGGTCCAGATTGGTATGCTGTAATAAAGCCTTTGTAAGGCATTCTAAAAATTGAAATGGATTTTCCTGCTTGTCCTGGACAACCTCTTGGAGGTTTTCAAAGTTTACTGGCTTTTAAGGACGCTTTTCTCTGGCTAAAATACCACCTGTGGAATTATAATCCCATTGAGGATATTGGTCAGACACTGTCTCCGATCCGATCGGATATGCTTTATCTGATTAATTTCATCTGCATGTGTTAGCTCTTGCTCCCATACTCGCATGTATGTATCACATGTACATCACAGCACCCATTGGGGAGTATTGGATTATTCTACCGTTGTCCCGAGAAAAGAAAGCCAGGCTAGAGGTCCAAGTCATCATGAGAGCCCCCTGGAGGCTGCACAGTAAGCCCCTCGACTTACTGCAGAGAGGGCTCTATCCTGGATCCAGGGCTTTTTAAATGGCTGCAAGAGCCTAAAGGGGAAGTGAACAAGAGCCGCTTTTGAGGGAATGGTCACCCAAAGGGTCGATGTCTTAACTTGTAGGTCAACTGGGAGGCATGACTATAAAATAGCAACCACTTAGCCCCCAGAAAAAGCTGGCCAGGCCCTATCTTGGAAACTAGGGTCCTTCCTGTTGACCAACCCTAGCAATTAATATGCTGGTATCTGTGAGAGAATTCTAGTGAACTGGTAAATTGAAATGTGGAACTGGGTGAGTAGGCGTGGGCCCTGCAAAAGCTAGCCCCACAAGATGGACCAGGGCAACACAGCTCACATCTTAGAAGTTCTTATCTCCCTTGGCAGCAGCAGCAGCCTGTGATTCCTGTAGCAAATAGCTGAGGGGCCTGGATGTCATCTGGTCTGCTGCTCCCAGGTGGTACACACTGCTCACAGCAGCAGGCAGAAGTTTCAATGGGTCGCAGAGAGAGTTCTAGCTTGTCTGCAGGCAGCAGTTGTAGGTGAGTGGCGGTAGCGAGCCTGTGCACTCATGGCAGCTGCAGTTACCCCTGTGCATTCATGGCAGCTGCAGTTACCCCTGTACACTCACAGCAGCTGCATTTACCGACTGAGGTTGGTGGTAGCAGTCTGCTCAGCACCAGTCCACAAGGCTGTGATTCCTCTGCCTCCACTGGTCCCACTGCTGCACCTCCCAGCAGCTGTTGACAGTACCACTGAGTTCTCAGGTTTCAGAGCCAAATGTGTTAGAATAGCAGCTCAAGTCTGAACACAGAACACTAGGTCAAAACAGTTCCACATGTAAGAAGTTTATTGAGAGAGAGGGGTACAAGGTGGCAGCAGAAAGAGAAGGGGGGAAGAGAGAGAGAAAGACAGAGAGAGATGGGAGAGGGCCTTTATGTATGGGTAATGACATAACGGTGAGAGGTGAACAAAGTGGATTCTGGGAATATGGTGGCTGCTGCCTTGGCAACAGGTCTGTGGGTCCTGCCTATGTGATGTCACGAGTTTCAGAGATCCTGAAGCCAGCACTGTGTGCACTTGATCTTATACATATTCACCCCTGCCCCTATACACACATACATACATAATTATTTTTTTTTCAGAAGTATAATGAAGAATTTCCCTTCTCTGTTGCCAAACTCCTTGAGTTGGAATATCTCATCTTATATCTGACCCTCAGATTGGCATTCACATCAAGAGATCCTGAGGTATACTAGAGTCAGACTGAATAACTCCACTGGCTCTGTCATGACTCTGACTTAAAATTCATAGAATCTTTAATTTTTTCATTTATGTATATGAGCACTTTGCCTAAATTTATATGTGTAAATCAGATGCATACCTGGTACTAAGGAGAGAAGAACAGGGGAGAGGTCAGATCTTGTGGGTCTGGAGTCTCAGGTAATTGTGAACAACTTGTGGTCACTGAAAACTGAAGCCAGAGCCTCCACAAGTTCAGCAAGGGTTCTTTCTATCGAGCCTTCACTCCTTCTGAGTGAAGAGCCTTTGCCTGAATGTAGTTATGAAGAATTTCTTATATTAAATCTCCATATTCATATATCTATATTCTAGTGTTTTAATTTCTCTGGAACAACCTGACTATTCTAACCGATTAGAGAAAAATTAAAGACATCATCTCAGCTAAATTAATTCTAGTGATCCAGGAAAGACGTAATACAAGATCATAACATCTGTCTCTGTGAAGACTTAAAGGAAAATATTTAAATAGTGAATGATAACAAGAAAGCAAGAGTTAGAAATCATGTTTTAACCTTCATTTGTTTTTAAAGTTCTTTTAAGTATGTGAGAAGGAGGGTAAACATATACAAATGCATATCTATGCCATTATAAACATGAGGAGGTCACAGGACAACAGATAATAGCCAGCTCTCTCTACAGTCTGGGCACTGAGCATAGAACTTAGGATGTCAGGCTTGGTAGCAAGCATCTTAACCAACTGAGCTTTTTCCCCAGTCTCTGTTGAGGATTGTAAACATATAAAGGAAGTGTACAGCTACCACTACCATTAAAGACATTAACCCTAAAGGTGACCCAAAAGCCACATTGAGGTGCATTGGATTAACAGTATATCTACTTAACTATGAATTGTAACACCCACTTCTACCTCTGTCTCTGCCTCTCTATCTGTCTCTGTCTTTCTCATCTTATCTCTTTTTCTTTTTCTGTGTTCCTGTCTATACATGTGTGCATTCCTCTTTCCTCCACTGTGTGTGTGTGTATGTGTGTATGTGTGTGTGTGTGTGTGTGTGTGTGTGTGTGTGTGTGTGCCCTTCCTCTCCACCTCCCTTTTCTGGGTGCATGAAATTTCTTTGTTCCTCAGTAGTTTTTCACACTTATTTTATCTCTGTCATCATAACAGCATGTGCTTCCTTCACCTTTCCTTTCTGTAACTGTGGCTATTACAAAACAGCGAGATAATAGGTGTTTAGCATGCTTTATGCAACACTCAGTATCCTGCCGTCTGCACATGGATTTCCATATCTTTGAGTAGAGACTTTACTATGAGCCACCCTGAAGTTATCCACAAATGGACAATGACAGAAATTTTCAGCAAGTTGTCACCTATTTTCCTTCTCCTTTCTCACTGTCATCAAGTATAGCACCTCTGACTTTAGAGTGTTTTACAAATGGAAACTCACTTACCTTCACACCCTTTCTGTGAAATACAATTGTGATGAGAAAACCTGCTAGCTCTCCAGAGGCAGGTGAGGCAAAAGGAAAATACAGACAATTGCTTACCTCTCCAGAGAAGATCAGAGGAAAGAATTATGACAGGGCTCTTCACTTCAGTTTTAACTGTTTCAGGAACCATGCCCCCTCCCTGCTTAACGTGGATGCCATATAATCATTCCTTTACTGTGGAAGTCAATAGATGCCATCAAACTTGTCAGTTAAAAATTTAGCCTTAGTAGCTCTTGATACCAGAGAAAGGGTACTTCAAAATATGTGTTGTTTTCCTATCCTATCTCAAACAAAGCAAATCATAATTTCACTGAAACCTCTGAGCAGTACCTAAAGTCTTATTTCTAGCACAAATTTATACATTAGTGTTTTGAGGAAAATTGGCTGAGATCATATCCTTGAAATGAAATCTATTTGCAAATTATTTATGACATATACACAAAAAGCATCATGAGCTTCTTCTGTTTAGAAGTCAACTCTGATGCACTTCTCTGTCTTGAAACGTAGGCCTTCATCAACTCTCATGGTCACACTTCATGAACTGAAGCTTTTCTCATGATGAGCTGAAGTGTAATAGAATTGTCTTTGTCCATGTATACAAATGGAAGCATATGTTAACTAGAAGTGCAAACTCATAGTTCTGTACTGTGCTGGTACTCATTAGTCATTACTAGATGACTAGCTTAAAAAACAGGCCTTATGCTTCACATTAAATTTCAACTACATATAGTATACAAGTGGCTTGTTTAGTAATAGGATAGAAAATAGAAGATTCTTGAACTGATGAAATATCAATGAATTGCTTTTGATAATAAACAATAGTACCCATTATTACAAATTTGAGGCAGGGCTGTTTGGCATAGCAAGGTATGCTCTGTGTTTCAAACAAGCGATTCATTGAAATAATAGTCTGTCTTCATCTATAAGCCTTTAGGTATCATTGAAACTCAGGTGTTGATTCTATCTTTGTTCAATCTTGGTTATCATAATGAGATGATATAGACTATGCAACTTGAGTTTTAAGAAAGTCTTTTCCTTTGAAAAAAATAGCCTTCGTTATGGTTTTTAATCATAGAAGTAAAAAAATGACTCAGGGAGTGGACTATTGCTAAAACAGAATTAAGCATGATGATTTTTAAAGGAATGTGGAATTTTATTTGAAATTTGGACTAGAAAATTGGGTGAAAGCTATAAGTTGGGTATAATGGCCTATCCTAGTAGGTGCCTGGAAAACAGTGGTGTTTAATAGTGAAAACTATTCAGACTGTTGGGGATCAACTCAAGAGGTTTCAGGGGCAACAATATGAGATGATTTCTGTGATATTTTGGCAAAAAAGCGCCTACTTTATGTATATGTTCTAAGAACTTGACGGAAGCTAAATTGAAAAGTAATGGTATAGTCTCTTTATCAGTCCTGAAGATATTGCAGGACAACCTGAGACTGACTATGTGGCATGTTTATTAATAATCACTCTTATGCATGTCTACAATGAAAAGGAGCAGATAGGGCAGCATCAAACACAAAATGTAGTTTGGAAAGGCAAAGGACACTGGCAGTCTTAATGTTACAATATTGGTTTATGTTGGACAAGAATATGTGATTATTAAAGCAATATCTACTACCAAGATTTTTATTTAATAATCCATGTCATATATTCTGAAAGCCAAGTTGTCCAATGATACAGGGTACTTCTTTCAAATGTTCCCCTTTCTAAATGTTATAATTTGAAATCTGTTTAAAGACTAGTAAGATTCCATAAGATTTCTATTATATCCTTTATATTGACAAACATACAGACAGAAGAAAAGACACGTGTGTGTTTGTGTTTTCATGATGATTCTCTATCTCATCGATTTGACCATAAACATTAATCATTGAACCTCCCAAAGGACTCTCCTCCAAAATTACACTATAGTTGGTTTGTTTCTATTCTCTAATACCTTACCGATGAGATTAAAGTTCTACTCAGAAAGAAACAAAACACATGGAAATCTTGGGGCTTTTTATATAAACATTTAAATTCTTTCAAAAACTTGTTTGTGTGGTGGAACATTTCTTTCCAACATTCTTTGACAGCATTTGTAAGGCAATTCCCTCCAGTAACTTGCACTTGTGTGCAGCAGCTTATGGAAAAGTTATAATTTTTGGTAGAGAGCAGCGAATAAAATAATAGAATGGAAAAAGCCTGGTTTCTCAAAGGCCTCTTCTGAATCTTGGAGTCTGACAGTGCTGCTCAGTTGTATATCACCAGTTTAGAGAAGGACATGAAGAATGGCTGACTACAAAGCACCTGGAGAAACATCTCAATATATGTGAACTTGAAGTAATTACTGAATAGCTTATACTTCAGCTTCCTTATGTTAGGGGTGTAAGGCTTTTTCATACTCCTATAAAATATCATTAAATAGTGTGTGTAATGGCAGTCCTGTTAAGATCAAATTTATGAAATCTGTTGGTCTGTTCTTTCTTCCCACCTGCCATAGGGTTACTATTACTGTGGCAAAAGGCCATGACCAAAGCAACTTGGAGATGAAAGACTTTATTTTGCTCATGATTCCATGTACCATTTCATTATCAAAGACACTGATGATTTGAACTCAAGCAGAGTCAGGAGCTGATGGAGAGGCTGGAGAGATGTGCTACTTGCTGGCTTGCTCCTCCTGGCTTGTTCTGCCTTCTTTCTCATAAAAGACTACCAGACCAGCAATGGTACCACCCACTATGCACTCTGCCTTTCTCTATTTATTATCAATCATTGATTATTAATAAAGAAAATGTCCTATAGCAGAAACTTATGGATTTGCCATTTTCTCAACTATGGCTCCCTCTTTTCTGATGACTCTAACTTGTGTCATGTTAGGGTTCACATAAAACTATATGGTACAGCACCTATATATGAGTTCCAGGGATTTCAATCATGTCTCCAGGCTGAAACGGAAAATGCCTTAACCTGCCATCATACTATGTTTTTACACTTTGAGGTTGAGGGCAGTACCTACTCCTTAAGGTAAGTGAGATCAAATTCACCAGTAACATGAAAGAGAACACAACACATAAAATGGTAAACTAAATTGAAGAGAATATTCTATGGAATAGAAATACTGAAATGATGTGAGAAAAATAAAATAAAGCTTTGGAAACTCATAATTAGTTTTTGGTTATAAGCACATATGTACTCATGGTTTTAAAAACACTCTACCAGCAATACACAAGCAAGTACAAATTAGCTTTGGTTTTAAGTACTCAAAATGCCAAGCAAGAGAAGGATCACAGTCAAGTATAGTTAATCAGAGAATACTGAAGAGAAATCTGCCCCCCCCAAATATTATGTACTGATGAAGCTATTCTCAAGGGCACTTCATCATTTTTAACAAAGACAAATTACATTTCAGTTTTGGATAGTTAACACATTTCAGTACTAATAGCAACCATAAGCCTCACTTAAAAATGTGTTTGAACAAGTAATTCTTGAACATTCTACAACCTGGGTATTTGTATACAGCTAACAAGAACACAACTGACAGCAAAATCAGACACTTGTTTTTACTTGACAATCTCCCTCCTAATAAGCAATACAAGATTTCTGGCTTAATACATTTCTGTTGTACCATTTCTATGGATTGCAAATTAAAGTTCCTCACTATGTCTTTCAAATCAAGTTTTAATTTTTTTCTTCATTTTTTGGGGGCAATTTTATAATCATTGTGGGGAAAAGTTTCATGAAACTCAACACTTAAGCATTCTCAGAAGATTTGAACTTATTGATAACCAAAACATCCTCAACACTAAAAGTCCTAGACACTTAGCTAAATGGTGTGGGTGCAACAAAAATATAACTGTCCCTATACACAGGACTTGCATTGAGTATTGTATGTATTCTCATATTGGCCATTCAAATGTTTGGATAAGTTCATATGATCACTTCTAGCAACTGGGCTATGGCAGAGTTAATATTGTGAGCCAAGGATGTGCAAAGCTCCATAATTCTGCACATACCATGTTGATGAAGAAACCCTTATTTCAACAATGTCTGGCATTTGTCTGTAAGCATGCCCCTTAGGAACAAATTATGAGAGAATGTGAAGTGAAGAACTGGACAGATGATATACATTCATATTATAAACCCTAGTTGATCTCCCAAGATGTCCTAGGATGGTTCTCAGATGAGGAAGATGTTGACCCTTGCTTATTGGAAGTAGGATGGTCTTATATGTAGGCAGATGTTTTACCTCAGATCAGGAATTTTGCTGAGTTGGATCAGCTGTGGGTCTTCAGTGGCATAGATATAGAAAGAGGAAATGAGAATTCATAGTACTGACAGAAGATCAGACATAGTTGCATTCCAACTAGTATAACACACAAATCCTAATCCTAATCCTAATCTCAGGGTTGTTAGCATTAGTTAACACATTACAAATAAAGCCACTAAAAACACTATGTAAGGATACATACTTACATTTTTAAATTAAATATCTAAAATTAGTATAACTGATAAAAATCAAGGGGTTCTATAAGTACATTTCACTTTCACTATTCATTATTCTATCCCAAAAATGTTTATTTTATGATACTTCATTGAGATCTTTTAAAATTTCATTTCTTTTATTTACTTTGGGAGGCTTAATACCCCTCCCTACGTGTAAAGGTCAGAGGATAATGTGTGGGAGTAAGACCTCTCCTTCCATCATGTGAATCCTGAAATTTAAGTTGGGTTTCCAATAAGCATGGGGAAACATGTTTTCAGTGGTTCCTGACAGGCTTCTAGAACATATAGAAAACTTTACTCACATACATTTTATACTCTTTCTCATGTAGATATGACATTCATTTCCTATAGTTATTACAAGTTACATAAAATATTTAATAATTGACTTCAAAATAATATCTATATACAGTTACAGCAAGGGTTAAAAAAACTAAAATTTCATTCACAATAAAATACTAACAATAATGATTTAATATAAATGTTTATAAGTATTATCATAAATAAACTAGGAAGTTTGTAATTAGAGAACAGAGGACCTAGAAAAACATTTATAATGAATTATGTATCAGGTTTACAAAAATGGTGTCAGCTGGGTTTAAAGGAAGATGGATCTGTGCTTAGGCAGAAAAATGAATGTGAGCTTCACCTTGTGGGGAAGTGAGATTAGTAGAGTAATAGAAGTAATAGTAATATGGAGTAATGTAGAATTAAATGTAAAGCACATTCAAACTTTTCCATTACCAAAAAAACTTAATAAACCAGGTTTATTTCCTGGTTATTCCATAGGTTAATTTCAATAATTTATAGGATATTCCACTTTTCATTGTGCTTTTGTCTGGTTTGTCCAATTTGAGTGCTCTTTAACATAGCTGTCTACTAAAACTCAGAATAGAAAAATTAGCTCCATTTCTTCATGTACAGGGAATATAAAGAAACAGTAAAAGTGCTCCAGGTGATATTTCCCATCCTGGAGAAACATGTCCACATGCTTTCTCTTTGGGATGGTTGTTCTCTAATGGTTTAAAAACACCTTCATCAAGTTTGTGAATTGCAGGTAACTACTGATGCCTCATTTCTTTGCCTGTGCAGCTGTGGGGAAAATCCAGGAGAACTAGGCTAAGACACTAACCATAAAGAGATGGACCTAGGAGGAAACAAACACAAATACCTAATTTGGGGCCAGGATTCAACCTTTTATTGTTTTCTTTAAATCTATTTCTTATATTGCTCAGAACAGAACCAAATTTTATCACCCTCCAGTAATCAGAAGACAGGTATCAACATTAACAGAGGGATACTCTTGGATAACACATCTTTACTTGGAATGACCTAAGAAGTGATCATATTTTAAGATGAGCTATTCTATTAAGAAATGCAATCTGTGTGACAGTTTTAAGTTGAAAAGAGGGAAAACTAGAGCATTGCTGAAGCAGCAGTAGAAAGACATTGAGAATTTCAATGTCCAGTAAGAGTAGCAGGAAGAACCCAGGCAGTGATAGCACATGACTTTAATCCCAGCACTTGGGAGGCAGAGGCAGGTAGATTTCTGAGTTCAAGGCCAGTCTGGTCTACATAGTGAGTTCCAGAACAGCCAGGGATACACAGAGAAACCCTGCCTCAAAACAACGACAACAACAACAACAACAACAACAACAACAACAACAACAACAACAAAGATAAGAGATGTCATAATAGGAAGATTAGCCTAATACCTGGAGTTTAGGATTCATCAAGGCATAGTAGGCCAGTGATGAGCTGCAGAGCAAGGCCTATCTGCTTTGGGAGAAGTATCTACAGTATTTATGTTACAATGAAGGAGAAGGGACATATGAAACACACTGACTACACATGTCCTATTCCTATAGAGACTCTTGTTTGTTTAGCATTTGTGTCAGTTCTGGGAAATAACTTTATCTACCTGCAACTTGGACATTTACAATTCATTCACCTATATACTCTCAATCTTACTACAGTCTCACTGTATGCATATCCACATCTGTATAAATCTGGGGCTGTGATGATCACTATTCTGATAATTATGCACTTACTTTTAATTGAACTTCTTTGTACCATTTAGATCTTATGTTTAGTCTTAGGCCAGCTTAGATGTGTAATCTTTAGATCAGCTCAGTCTTGTAACTCAAAATATTTCTAATATCCATCATCCTATTCTATAGCATATGTCCATTATCAATCAGATATGTGTGGCCAATAAAATTGCGTTTACATAGAAAAAATGGCAAGCATCTTTTTTGAAAATTGTATATTTTTTATTTATGCCTGAGTGCATATGTGTGCCTGCCATGTGTATTTGGGTGCACTCAGTAGCAAGAAAAGAGTAGATGATCCACTGGAGTAAGAGATCAAGGTGGCTGTAAGCTGCCAGATGTGGGTGCTGGGAACCAAACTCAGGGACTCTGGAAGAGCAGAAAGCACTCCTACCCACTGAGCGACCTCTTTAGTCCCCTCATTCATCTTTCCATACACTCCCACAGTGCAGGAATGCCTAGTTTAGTAGCCTCTTCTGACAACTTCAACCTTTTCTTTACAAAATTTTGCAATGAGACTGGCCTTTGGATGAGGTTTTGAGTAACTCAATCCAGTTGTGCTGGTCTATATAGCAAGCCTTACTTCTATTAACAGAAGATATATGCCTGGAAAAGAAGATCATTCTTCTTCTGATCACACTAGTGGTCCAAATATAAAAGTTGCAGGGACAGACTAGAGAAGAAAGATGCAGAGCTTCATTGTGTAATATCATACCCTATTAGAGACAGATTGTCTTAGAACAGAGTAAAATGCTGAGCAGTCAGAAAACAAAAATTTGTCCTTTGTAGAATTTGGGCCTTCCTTCTTTCACAGAATCTTCCCAGTAAAGAAAAAGAAAACTCTGCCTCTTTGTTTATGTCTTTACCTCTCTGTCTCTCTGTCTCTCTGTCTCTGTCTGTCTGTTTCTCTCTGTCTCTCTGTCTCTCTGTCTCTTTGTCTCTCTGTCTCTGTCTCTCTCTCTGTCTCTGTCTCTTTCTCTCTGTCTCTCTTTCTCTCTCTCTCTCTCTCTCTCTCTCTCTCTCTCCTTCTCCTTCTTTGTGTATGTGTGCATGTATGCCTTCTACTCACCTACCCTACTTAAAAACCACAAAGAAAAAAAGAGATATGTCTCTAAAATGAACCATGAGAATGAACCATTGCCATCTCATATCCATCTGTAATTGCAACTGAGACTTCCCGTGCTCCTCCTTATCTACCATCTGTTCTGACATATATATTTGGAAAACACTAAGTTTAATAACAGCCATTGTCATACACCTCTGTGAAATGGGCAAGAGGGAGTGAAGTCGCTAGAGAAGAAATCAACCCCTGTGTTATGGAGAAGAGTTTGTTGTAAGGAGATGGCATAAGAACATGGCCAAATAGTAATGATGGGGACAACATTTTGAGAGGAGGGGTACAGAAAGGTAAAGAGTAATTGACCAGCACATGTCCACAGGGGATGTTCAACAAAGATACTGGATGATTTTTCTTCAGGATCAGAAACATTGTCTTGGAAGTTATTCACATTAATACATCCTATGTAATTAATTTGGATTATTTTCCTTATTGTTAGGTTTAATCAGCAACTGTTTTACAGAGCAGTAAGTTAGATGAACTATACCAGAGGACAAAGGAAATTGAAATGTCCTATAAATTATTGAAATTAACATATGGAAAACATAATTTTTACTCTTCTGTGAAGCTAATAAATAATACACTCTTCTTTCTCCAGGTATAAAATATTTTTAGCTTTTGTTGGCATTTATAAATATTTTCAATAAATTAATATTATTTTATTGTGAATAAAAATGTCATGTTCTTTCTTTACCTTGTTAAAGTTCTGTATGAAGATATTATTTCAATATATGTTAACATTATGTCCTAATGTGTTTATGGTCAGATTGTCAGAGACTGTTTCTTGATCAAAAATATGTGAGACTGCTTTCTCTAGTCAAATTGTTTAATTTCTCTGAACTTTGTTCATTTGTAGAAGCACAATGATATTTGAACCATAAAATGTAAGTACATGTCAAAATTTATGAAATTTATGATTATTATAAGAATGATCATTGTGTGTAAGAAGATATGTAAAAATCTGCAAGTGAGATTTTCATATAATTTCTGGGCACTTGTGAGGCACCACTTAAAATAAATTTTATGATACACCTTAGAAGCCTAATAATTTTGAAGGCCACTGAAAAGTTGTAATGTTCTAGAATGTGCACATGACTACTAGCATGTAGGGCCCAAGGCAAAATTAAAGTGTAAAATTCTGTTAACTTGCAGCTTTTTCTTTGGCAGGAAGACCGAATTTCAGTTTCGAACATTCTCAATCAAAAAGTATAATAAATTGAAGCACAAAACAATATATTCAATAAAATAGGCAAGTTCATGTGAACATGAGGAACCCAAATATTGTAAAGTAAGATCAAATGTTATGAATCAGGCAAGAACTGTTACTGTAAAATCTAAACTACCTTGCCAACAATAATACTCATTTAGCAAGTTCACTAACCAAAAAAATACATCTGTAAGTAACACTGACTGAGCATCCAAAATGATATGTCTGGATTCTTCTGACTAGCAGAAAATGATGAAATTTAGGATATTGTTTCAACAGTGCTCATTAATGAGAAGTGGCTCATATCTTTCTGTACATAGCTTAATTTCTTTGACCATGTATCAAGAGTCCAGTTAAATGCCATGTGTATGATGGATGGATAATGTGTTGAATCCTTTGAACATCAGACTTAGTGGTCTCCTTTGAAAGAAGGAAGAAATGCTGCTGTATTTAAGTGTGATAGAAAAGCCTGTTACTTCTAGTCAGCAGGAAGCAAAAGCGAGTGATATGGGTATCAGTGAGTAGAGCTTGCTTTGGGAAGCTGTAATTCACAACTTCCCCTGCTTGAGATGGTCATGTATATCAATCAATATTATCTGTATTCTATCTTAGGACCAAAGCATGTTGTTGGATGACTGTAACTTTATGAAAAATCACAAAAGTTGATTCTAAAACACGACAATCTATGGGAAATTAAAATAATTCCATCACATTTTGAAACCAACACAATGGTTTTATATACATTGCCATATGCATGCAGGAATGTTGGAAGGCCAATTAGATACTGGCCATTAAGTTGCCTCAGATTTCTGAAAGTTTGTCATGGTAGAAATGAGAATAGAAATTCAAAGCAAGTTTGACTCAGACAGAATCTTATTCCTGGTCTTCCCCTTCTTTGCTGTAGCACCATGAGATTATAGCTTGGAGACAATGATTCTTGTCCTCTGGATCCTTATCTATCACATGAGGCAATGTACATTACTCTGTGACACTGAGAAACAGAGATGCATTATATGGTTAATACAGTGCCTGCTATCTGGCAACCACAAAATAAATGGTAGATTTCTTCCTAATTTCTAGCATGATTTTAGTTTAAAACTCTACTGTGTGTTCATGTTGACTTTCTGACTTTGGATACTGGAAAGATATTACCTTAATGATCCCCTGAAAACCAGGGTCAATAGGGTTGGTCTCCTAATGCATTTGATCATAATCTCCACTTGTAATGAAGAGATATGTGCTCCTGACCTGACTTATTTTTCTGAACCTAGATAATTCAATTCCACTTTCAAATGAGTTAAGTGTTCTTTGCTGTCCCTTTAGAAAACATACCCAGTTTAGGCATTCATTTGTGGTTTAATGACATGGTTTTATTATCAGAAATTAGGGGTATCTTTTAGAGGAAACAAGCACTTCTATATAATTACTGTTAGAAATAATGATCTAAAATGAAGTATTCCAAGGTCAAAATTATTTGGGTAAGTGTCCTTCAGTGCAGAATTAACAGCTGCCTAGAACAAATCAATCTCTTCAATTACCTGGAAGTACCTTTGGTAACCCGTTTAAAGGATTGAACTTGACCAGTACATTATTACAAGTTATACATGCTCTCGGGGCTCCACTCAAAAGAGAAAGTTAGTAGCACTTCAACATTTTTCAAGTAACATTATTTCAACCTTGTTTTCAGAGTAGAAAAGTCTTGACCTCCTTGCTGATTTATCACTTTGTTAGAGTGAATCTTTCCTTCTTTTCCTGGAAAGTTTTGGACCTGCTTACCCTCAGTGCTTTAGCATTTCCACTATGATTGGAAAGGTTGCTCAGCCATGTGACTCTAACTAGGCTGCTGATGAAGTCTTATGTGAACTCCTCTAATTACAGGCATTAACAACTGCTTAATAAATCACTCTAATACCCACTGCAGAATTTTTCTAATGTTCAGATAGAGGTTTCTGATTCATTGGGCCTGTTATATTTCATCTAACAATAAAATCAATCTACCAAAATCTGCCCCTTGTGTTTGCACTATACTGAATAAATAGGTCATTTGATTACCAGTGAGATAATTTGATAACCTATTTGAAGCATTAAATCTGTAATGTCCTCATTGTGTACTTATTTGCATTTAACAGTGATTCAGCTTTGTGATACTAAGTAACTCTAAGTAACTAAGTAACTGGCTACTCTGAAGTGTCTTTGAAGATATTAATCATAACACATGACATTCATTTAATAGACTTTCTCACCTTACAGTTTTAGGAAAAGATTAATTCCTTGGAGATGTTTTCATGGTTCTTCTCTATTGATACAAGTACATTATATAATTGATAACATTTCTTCTAATTACTAGAATTCATGGTAGAAATAAAGCTAGAAGGTAGAGGGCTGACAGTGTGTGTGAGAATGTAGTCTTCAGCACTGTAGAAAAGAAAATCTGGATACCATGTTGCTAGCAATGAAGACACAGAGGCAAGAGAATCAGCCATTAAAAGCCATCCTCAGCTACAAAGGGAGCTCTATTTGACTCAAGGTTACATGATATTCTGCCTCCAAAAGTTTAGTTGGAATCTCACTACAAGGTCACAGGAACTATTTAAATTTCAGTATAAAATAGATATTTTATGATACCTTGAGTATCCTTGTAGGATCAATGCCCTAATGCCATAGATAGTATTCTTAGTTTGTAGTACAGGTATGTCTATAATGTCTGTGCCTTAACTTATTTATAAGTGATCAACTACTACAAGAGATGTAATTATCATAATACAAAGGACTTTTCAGAGTATCTAGAAAAGTTTTAAAAAGAAACCTGAGGTAAGAGAAATAGAATTGTACTTTATTTAAGATTAGTATGAAGTATTGCATATAGAAGAGTATGGTCTCTGTTAGCCAAGGAGAAAGGCTCAGGAGAGACCAGACATATTAACAGCCTAATCTTCAAAATTTACAAATTGTAAAAACTATTTCGTTGTGTTTGTAAATCAAGTATGTATGTTCTTGTGTATAACAGCTTTAGAAAACCTACAGACTGCCCTGATTTTCAGGCTCCATGTCACATAACTATTATTAAAGCACAAAATAATGAGATCAGGGATGTGTTGCAAATATGTCCTAGGTAGGTTAATTGTCAACTTGACACTGCCTAAGGTAAAATGAAAAGAGACTCTCAATTGAAGTGTTTCCCAGAGCAAAATGGACTTTTCATAAGCCTTTAAGTTTTCTTTATTAATTATTAATCAATGAGGGAGGACCTACCCACTGTGGGCAGCACTATTCTTTAGGTAGATGACTTTGGGGTATACAAATCTGGTTAAGTATGAGAATGTTGATGATCTAGAAAGCAGTGGTTTCTGCTACAAGTCTTTTCTTAATTTTCCCTTATGACCTCTTTTAATGATGGACTATGACCTAGTAGTATAAGACTAATAAATTCACTTCTTCCTAAGTTGAACATATTTTTCAAAGTAACAAAAAAGAAAAGTAAGAAAGTACAATAGAGGAGGAAGGAGAACATGTTCTGAAGATATAGAGGAATTTACAAATCCAAACTGGTAGGATGTAGGGG
Source organism: Mastomys coucha (assembly GCF_008632895.1). Taxonomy (NCBI): domain Eukaryota; kingdom Metazoa; phylum Chordata; class Mammalia; order Rodentia; family Muridae; genus Mastomys; species Mastomys coucha. Next base: position 5,300,665 of record NW_022196913.1, read on the forward strand.
ATTTTGCAGGTACTTGATAATGTGAGTATTAGCAAGATAAAATTAATCAAAATGGGTTCACTTTACTGAACATAATTTAGTGTCTTGTGAAGAAACCAAGATAACTTCCTGCTAGGAGGATTCTTAACATCACAGGGAAAATAAAAGACTCTTACTAAGAAAACTGTCAGTTTTAAGACACTAAAAGAAGATAAAAGAAATATATCAAGAGCAAGAGACAATGATTAGGACACAGTGTTCATGCTATTGACAAGAATAATATCTGTCAGAAGTTTATGTGCCATAAAAGAACAAGCACTCCTTCATAATTTGTTAATGTGCCATATATATATATATATATATATATATATATATATATATATATACACATATGTACATATTTTTCCACAGGAATTAAAGGGATAATATTTATGATTCATTGTATATTATAAATAGCATTACCTGGACATGCAAAGATATAGTCAGTTGGATACAGCAAATGTTCAACACAACAGGGAAACCATACATTTTACAAAAAGTCTGACCAAAACTACACACAGAAGTATGCTGCTTTGAAAGTGTGTGGTGTGCCAACAACACTCTAGCAGTACTTACCGCTATACTTTCCTTAATTCACAGTACTTACAGCTATACTTTCCTTAATTCACAGTACTTACCGCTATACTTTCCTTAATTCACAGTACTTACCGCTATACTTTCCTTAGTTCACAGTACTTACCGCTATACTTTCCTTAGTTTACAGTACTTACCGCTATACTTTCCTTAGTTCACAGGCATGACTTTCTAGTATTTCTGTACAGGCAGCTGAAAGGGAAGCAGAAAACTTCTGACTTCACGGACTCTTGGACATAACGGTTCAGTGTATAATTGTAATTTGAAAACAGCTAAAAAGTATTAACAGGAGTTTCATTTTCAATTTAAATTGAGAAGCATTAAAAGGGAGCACATTTACTAAAGGTAAAGCCTTCAGCAGCATGAACATCATTAACTATATGTGGGAGAAGTTGCTTACGATTAGCATATACACAGATTTCTGGTCATTGAGGAATGGCTAGAAAGCTGATCAGAGGCCTAGTGGGAAAATTAAATTAACAACAAGAGTATGTGTGTAGAAAGATGAAGAGACAAACGGGAACAGTTTGGAAGTATAAAGGTAGTACTGAAAACAAGGTCAAAAATACTTGGACAGTTAATATTGTGGAGTCTATACCACCGACCATTGTTGATATAATGAATGATATGGGAACATAAAGGGAGTACTCATAGTAACAAGCGCTGATGCACAGTGCACATATGCAAGTCCATACTAAACTCACTCACAAAGTACACTGGCTACTGCTGCCTTCAAGCTTCCTATCTCTTTTGGAACTGATACAATACTCAGCCCTTGGTACCTCTGCTGTTTGAAGATATCAACATGTGACTAGGAGTAGCTACTGAAATGGATAGCAGTATTTTCTGACAGTGATAAGAGTCTGCTTTTCTCCTGTATTTGCCTTTACTACAATTTATGATCAAACGTGATAGGATTCCATGTTATCTAAGGTAAGACCAAGAAGATACCAATGGTACACTGATGGAGCTTGAGAAATCCAATGGCCTTGTGTTTCGTTGGTCATAATGAATACCACAGGATCCACATATGTGCATGTCCTTCCCACCTTCCTTATTGAATGTGACAAATAAACCTTCCTCAGCTGAAAGACAGAACAGAAAGAGGACACCAGGCAAAGAATGTTCCTCTTCACAGAGGCCTCAAATTCAAGCACACCAAACAAAAATGCTCTTATGCATATGGATGAGGAGGGTAATTTTTCATTTGCAGATTTATACACATGTCCTTGGCAATGAAAATAGTTTCATTGTCAGTAGTTGTAAAAGAAGTACATGCTCCATCAAGTTTCTGGGGTTAAGAAGATTCATATGTCTCCCTAACATTGACTTCTGCACTGAGGGCTTTGTACTTAATTATCTCACCCATAATACTAGGCAAGAAAGGATGATGTGACTTAATTTAAATATAGGATTTTACTGAAGGAATGAGTGACTCATTTAAGTACACAATAGATTCGTATTGTTCTTCAATAGAGTATAATAATCTCCTAAGGTCCACTCTAGCCTGATAAATACATCCCATCAATAATGTAATGGCAAAATCATTAAGAGTTCCCATCATGTTTCATTTGCACACTTTATCTCCTCATAGCCATTCGGGATTTGATGATAACATCCTCATGTGGACTGGGTACTAGTGTTGCCATGTTAATGAAAATATACCACAGAATGATGATTTTTTTTTAATTTTTTCCTTTGTTTGACTGAGGAATATAATATTCTGTCATGTTTAGAAGAGCCCCTCTAAGCCGGGCGGTGGTGGCGCACGCCTTTAATCCCAGCACTTGGGAGGCAGAGGCAGGCGGATTT
>NW_022196913.1:5303164-5308281 GCF_008632895.1 Mastomys coucha
AAAAAAGAAGAGCCCCTCTAAAAGAAATTACTGATAATAATTGGATAAATAATAAAATATATGTACTATTCAAGAGAGATATATAGTAATGGTCCAGTCCCACCTGTAGAATTCAACACTCACTATCTGGATTTTGATAAGAGTTTGATAAGAGTGAAACCTCTCAGGATTAATAAAACATCTAAAAATCATTTTCTACAAGCACTCTATCCTTCCCCTTCCCTTTGATTATCAGACATATGATTGGCTGCCAATACCTATCAATCTAGTAATTTATTCCTGATAGGGTGTTTCCAAAATGCTAAATAAGAAGACTGCCTCAGTATCTAACATAAACCTTTAAAATGTCATTTACTTGAAGACTGGAAATAGGATGAAAAGAATAGAAACATAGTGTGTGATGGTTTGTATATGCTTGTCCTAGGAAGTGGCACTATTAAAAGGTGTGGCACTGTTGGAGTAGGTGTGTCACTGGGTGTGGGCTTTAAGACCCTCATCCTAGGTTCCTGGAAGTCCTGTCTTCCACTAGCAGCCTTCAATGACGAGGTAGAACTCTGAACTCCTCCTGTTCCATGCCTTCCTGGATGCTGCCATGTTTCTGCCTTGATGATAATGGATTGAACCTCTGAACCTGAAAGCCAGCCCCAACTAAATGTTTTCTTTATAAGAGTTGCCTTGGGCATGGTATCTGTTCACAGAAGTACAACCATAACTAAAACAAATAGTATCACTGAATATTAGCCTACAGATAAATGTTGACTCCACTGCCTACTGAATTACGACCCAGGTTCGATTTACCTAACATGCTATCTTTACAATTCTTTTTAAAAATTTAAATAATTCATATTTTTTACTTACTCACTTTATATCCCACTCACTGCCCCCCTTTCTGGTCACACATTCCCGCAATCCTTCCCTCATGCTCCATCCCCTTCTTCTCTGAGTATGTGGGAGCCTCCTGGGTATTCCCCCACCTTGGCACTTCAAGTTTTTGCTAGGCTAGGTAGTCCTCTCCCACTGAGTCCAGACAAGGCAGCCCATTTAGAGAATGTATCCCACAGAGAGGCAACAGCTTTTGATGTAGCTCCCATTCCAGATATTTCACACCCACATGAAGGCTAAGCTGCACATCTGCTCCATATGTGCAGGGAGACCGAGGTCCAAGTTAGTTGACTCTGTTGGTCTTCTAATGGAGTTTGTTTTCCCCTCAGGACCCATAATCATTTCTTCTATTTTTCCATGAGTCCCTACCTCCATATGCTGTGGGTATCTGTACCTGTCTGAGTCAGCTGCTGGGTGCATCCTCCCAGAGGACAACATGTTCCTGTCTGCAAGCATAACAGAGTATACTTGCCCATGGTGTGGGTCTCAAGTTTGGTTATTGATTGGTCAGTCTCTGTTCGATCCCTGTGCCTGTACTTCTTGTAGACAGGATAAATTTTGGGTTGAAATTATATGGGTGGGTTGGTTAAGGGGCACGGGGAAGAGAATGATATCATAGATATAGTTTTGTTTTCTCTTTAAAACAACTCCAAGTGGAAAATGATCAGATGGCTTTATTATAAAAAAATGGAATAAAATAAAATAGGAACTGTTTCTTGAAAACTGAGTCCAATCAGGTGGTACTATTTTGAAAAGTTACTGAAAATGCCTTAGATGCAAAATGGCTAGAGAAATGAGTCTGTAGGACATCTCCCCAATCTTGATAGACTGGCTAACTTCCTTTAGGTTCCTGATCTTAAGTGCAATAGCTACCTCATGTGCCTACTGCCTTCCTGCCACAATGCACTATTTTCTCAAACTGTGAACCAAAATAAACTGTTCCTTTCAAGTACTTGATCACTACAGAGAGAATAGTACCTAAGAGGGTAGCATAAAATGATTTGTGGGACAAATTTATACTTACTCTGTTATGAATCCTATTCTTATCTGTCAATCCTATAGACATTATGCCATGAGCTTAACAGAAGAATAACGATTTCTCATAATTTACCAATTCGTTGGAGTTAAGTAGCTGTGTTGCTCTTCCTGAGGATTGAGCTTATATTCCCAGCACCCTCATGATGGGGCTTACAACCACCTGTAACTCCATTGTATTAGATTTGATTCCTTCTTCTGTCCTCTGTGAGACAATCAAACACACAATGGCATAAATTCATACCCCTCACAGACATGCATAAGAATAAATAAAAAGAAAAACCTTTATAAATATCAATTTTATTAAATAATAATAATAAGTAAGTTATTGGAATCATTAAATGTTTTTGTATTTCTTATACAGTATCATAAATTTTAAAAATTTAGAATATAAAAGTCATTTGGGTATTTAAATATATAATATTTAAATGATTTTTGAGTTAAGTTCTGTTACTAAAGATAATAGATGAAAATTTTATTCTGTTTTTTGGTTGACAGCAATTTTTTTCATAATCTACAAAAGACTCTTAATTCCATTGCTTTCCTCTTCACATTTTATAACACATCTGTAAACATGAGCTGTTTTCAACTTATATTTTCTGATCCACATTATTTTGTTCATTCTAATTCAAACTGTGTTTTTATAAATGACCTATAAATTAAGATTTTTTTCTATATTCTGCTCTCATTGTCACTACAAGATAATCAGATATGGTTCATTAAGTTAATAATTATTCATATCTACTTCCCCAATTTATATGATTACTTGATTTTTCTCCTCAACGAACTTCTACAGATTTCTCAAATGTCTGTATCTGTGAAAATTTTATTAAAATACCTTGTAACATTTCTCAGGAATGTTAATTAATCTGTTATTTATAGTAATTTTCTGGCATATGTTTTTGCCATGACATTTTTCACTGTTTCTATGTCTGAAGCACACACAGCTATATTGAACAGTTTTTTTCTGAATACACATATTCTCTCCTTCATGTACTGGCTCATTTTCAAATGAGATTTAAATTTTTCCAATAATATCCTAAAGTAAATCTACAGGTTAGGGTTAGAGTTAGGGTTAGGGTTAGGGTTAGGGTTAGGGTTAGGGCTAGGGGGATCAAAATTCCCATGGAAGGAGTTGCAGAGACAAACTATGGAGAACAGACTGAAGGAAGGACAATCCAGAGACCGCTTCACCATGGAATCCTTCCCATATTCAGTCACCAAACCCAGACACTATTGTGGATATTAGCAAGTGCTGGCTGACAGGAGCCTGATATAGCTCTCTCCTTAGAGTCTCTGACAGTACCTGACTAATACAGAAGTAGAGGCTCACAGCCATCCCTTGAACTGAGTACAGGGTCCCCAATGAAGGAACTAGAGAAAGGACTTAAGGAGCTGAAGGGTTTGCATCCCCTAAGGACGAACAACAATATGAACTAACTAGTACCCTCAGAGCTCCCAAGGACTAAACCACCAACCAAAGAGTGTACATAGTGGGACTAATTGCTCTAGCAGCATATGTATAGCAGAGGATGGCCTATTTGGTCATCAAGGCAGGAGAGGCCCTTGGCTCTGTGATGGTTGGATGCCCCAGTGTATGTGAATGCCAAGGCCAGGAAGCTGGAAAGGGCAGTTTTTGAACAGGGGGAGAGAGGAAGGAACAGGTGTTTTTTTTCCCCCGGAGGGGAAACTGGGAAAGAAGATATCATATGACATGTAAATAAAGAAAATATCTAATAAAAAAGAAGACTTCAGAAAGGACCATTGAATTAATATTATGATTTGTAAATAAAAGTTTCTATATATAACTTTCTTAAAATTAAAACTTCTGCTCTGTGAAGGATGGTGCTAAAGAAATGAAAAATGAGAAATGTAGAAAAATAAATGCAAAATTTATATCTGTTAAAAATTGTTTCTAAAGTACAAACGTCTAAGATCCAAACAATAAAATGAATAATTAAGGGCTGTGTAAATGGTATAAACAGATACCCTTAAAATAAAGATATTCCCTACACAGAAGAATAATAACTGTATAAAAGAATGTTCAATTTTATGTGTTACCTATAAATTAATATTGGGTATTACTACGCATTGGTTAAGACAACTAAAGTGCAAATTACTGAGACAATTTAATGCAGGGGTTTACAGAGAAGTAGAAAGCACTGCTCACTGCCGATTGGATTTAAAACCATATAGACATTCTGAAAGTTGATGAAGGGTATATGTCCTTATTATAAGATCTCCTTAACACATATCTAGTTATTTACCCAAGTGAGTTGTGTCAGGGATGTACATGATTTTTAAATTTATGATATGTATTATATTTAGTTATAATCACTATAAAAAGAAAACATCAAGATATCCTTATAAAAATTAATGATATGTAGATATACTATAGGCAAATCCATGCAATAGAATATTATTTAATGATTAAAATATAATTATCAATCCATGAAAAACATATGTGAAACATACATGCTCAAGTAGGGTAAGCTGTACATACTATAACACATTTTCATCGATTTCTGAAATATCTAAAATTATAATGATAGTAGAAATTGCAGCAGGTGGGTAAGTTGGTTGGTTGGCAAATCACAGGGTACACACACACACACACACACACACACACACACACACACATATATATATATATATATTTGGTTTTTCGAGACAGGGTTTCTCTGTGTAGCCTTGGCTGTCCTGGAACTCACTCCGTAGACCAGGGTGGCCTTGAACTCAGAAATCCTCCTGCCTCTGCATTCCAAGTGCTGGAATTAAAGGCGTGTGCCACCACCGCCCGGCTAAGAGATATATTTTAGAGAAGTGAACATATACTATATAGTCTAGTAATTGCTGAGAATGGTCACGACATCCTCAGTAATGACCAGTGTCAGCCATGACCAGTGTCAGCCATGACCAGTGTCAGCCATGACCAGTGTCAGCCATGACCAGTGTCAGCAAAGCCCAGTGTCAGCAGTGACCAGTGTCAGCAATGACCAGTGTCAGCAATGACCAGTGTCAGCCATGACCAGTGTCAGAAATGACCAGTGTCAGCCATGACCAGTGTCAGCCATGACCAGTGTCACCCATGACCAGTGTCAGCCATGACCAGTGTCAGCAATGACCAGTGTTAGCCATGACCAGTGTCAGCCATGACCAGTGTCAGCCATGACCAGTGTCAGCAAAGCCCAGTGTCAGCC
>NW_022196913.1:5308649-5378442 GCF_008632895.1 Mastomys coucha
GTGTCAGCCATGACCAGTGTCAGCAAAGCCCAGTGTCAGCCATGACCAGTGTCAGCCATGACCAGTGTTAGCCATGACCAGTGTCAGCCATGACCAGTGTCAGCCATGACCAGTGTCAGCACTGACCAGTGTCAGCAAAGCCCAGTGTCAGCAATGACCAGTGTCAGCCATGACCAGTGTCAGCCATGACCAGTGTCAGCAAAGCCCAGTGAAGACCAGCAAAGTGTGACAAGCTGAACGAATGCCACACAATTCTGTCCTCTGTCTGTTCGGTTATATTAAAACCATTTCCAAGTATCATTTGTTCTCTCCAGCATCCACTCTAGCAAAACATCAAGTGCTCTTTTTCCAGGCAGCTTCCATGAAAACATCACATGTCTGTTCTTAGCAAATCATTCTCACATGTGTCTGTTTCAGCAATAATATCTTCTCATAAAACACTTTACAGAAAAACAGCACAACTGAGTCTCCAAAGGAAACAGAAATTTCCACTTTAGTTTACTCTCTGAGATCTCCCCTCCTGTTCCCCTTCCCTTGAGATGTTCACTATTTTCTGAAATTACCTAGTATTATCTCTTTTGTTTCATGTTTTTTCTTATATAGCATGTATACCCCCACCCCACCCATGTTTCAATGATCTAATTGATTTGAAGTTGTTCATATTTTTTGTAAGTATGCTATAATTAGATGTAATTTTTAAGGTAGTATCTTTTATTGGACTGTTTCACCTCTGAGATCCTTAGGTGGATGTTTGAGTATGTAATCAGCCACTGATCTCCAAATAGACATCTCTGCATCCTTGTCTTTTTCTTCTTCTGGGATTTAAATTAAATTGATAGCAGGCCATTTGTGTGATAGACTACAAAGCATCTTCTTCTGAGTTCAAAAGAGAAAATATCTATTGATTTATTTTACATTGCTAATTTTTTTTATTTTTTCTTCTTCAACCTTCTGTTACACTTACTTTGTTTTTGTTTTGTTTTGATTTGATTTAATCTAGTTTTTTATTTTTTTTAAGTTTTATTGCATTATAATGAAAAAAGTTACATGATTTCAATTTATCTGAATTTGTTAACATTTAAAAACATATTTTAAGTAAATAGAGTTAAATCACATTCTTGTTTTCCTTTTGTATACCCCATCTCATCCCAAAGACCCTTCTTCAATACCTACAATATGTTTTTTGTCATATTCTTAAAATTTATAAAATATTATAACAATAAAAATGAGTATCATAAAAGTTGTTTGATATAAAGTAACAATCAATTTAAGTCTTATGTAGATGCTTGTCTATGGCAATATTGAAAATACATATGTTTTTCTCAATATAAATTTTATATAATTCCAAATGTATTAACTGTATATTTCAAAATAATACATCACTACTGATATTTTCTTAAATGAACATAAATATTTAAAGTGTTTTTGTTTTTTTGTTTGTTTTGTATTTAGTAAAGCTGAAAATCTTGGCTCTTACTGTGGTAACTTGATACAAGAGTTACAAACGTCAAGCAAACATTCAGTCTTACTCTTTGTTGTTCTCTTACAAACTCCCTCCCAATTTAATTGTCTACATTTTTTGTGTATATAAATACTTTTAAAATATGTAAGCTGTTCTGAAAACCATACTATAGTGTAAAAACATGAAATAAACAATACTACTGATAGAGAGGCTGAGATAGGAGAAGCAAGATCTCAAGACCATTATGTTGTACACAGCAAGACACTGTCATGAACAAAAAAGCTGAAAGTGTATATAGATTGTATAATATTGGACCTATTTCTCAAAATACCAAATTAGAGAGACCAATGGGTGACAGTCAATAAATTTCTAATTCCTCATATTTTTGGATTTCAATCGATTAGGATATGTTGGAAATATTAATTTTCATATTAAGATATTAAAAAAGTAATTGTTACTTCCTGCTTTCCTTGTTGTAAGAGGTGGAATTTGGTTTGTGTGGATTTGTTGAAAGATTACTTTCTTGCTTCTTCTAGGGTGTAGCTTTGCTCCTTATGTTGAAGTTTTCCATCTATTATCCTTTGTAAGGCTGGATTTGTGGAAAGATATTGTGTAAATTTTGTTTTGTCATGGAATATCTTGTTTTCTCCATCTAAGTTAATTGAAAGTTTTGCTGGGTATAGTAGCCTGGGCTGTCATTTGTCTTCTCTTAGGGTCTATATAACATCTACCCAGGATCTTCTAGCTTTCATAGTCTCTGGTGAGAAGTCTGGTATAATTCTGATAGGCCTTCCTTTATATGTTACTTGACCTTTTTCCCTTACTGCTTTTAAAATTCTTTCTTTGTTTAGTGCATTTGGTGTTTTGATTATTATGTGATGGGAGGAATTTATTTTCTGGTCCAGTCTATTTGGAGTTCTATAGGCTTCTTGTATATTCATGGACATCTCTTTCCTAAGGTTAGGGATGTTTTCTTCTAGAATTTTGTTGAAGATATTTACTGGTCCTTTAACCTGGAGGTCTTCACTCTCTTCTATACCTATTATCCTTAGGTTTGGTCTTCTCATTGTGTCCTGGATTCCCTGGATGTTTTGTGTTAGGACCTTTTTGCTTTTTGCATTTTCTTTGACTGTTGTGTCAATGTTTTCTATGGTGTCTTCTGCCCCTGAGATTCTCTCTTCTATCTCTTGTATTCTGTTGGTGATGCTTGCATCTATGACTCCTGATTTCTTTCCTAGGTTTTGTATCTCCAGGGTTGTCTCTCTTTATTGTTTCTATTTCCATTTTTAGGTTCTGAATGGTTTTGCTCATTTCCTTCACCTGTTTGATTGTGTTTTCCTGTAATTCTTTAAGGTATTTTTGTGTTTCCTCTTGAAGGGCTTCTAGCTGTTTATCTGTGTTTTCTCGTATTTCTTTGAGGGTGCTATTTATTTCCTTCTTAAAGTCCTGTATCACCATTATGATAAGTGATTTTATATCTGAATCTTGCTTTTCTGGTGTGATGGTGTGTCCAGGACTTGCTATGGTGGGAGAATTGGGTTCTGATGATGCCAAGTAACCTTGGTTTGTGTTGCTTATATTCTTACACTTGCCCCGAATTATCTGGTTATCTCTAGTGCTACCTGCCCTTGCTAAATCTGACTGGAGCCTGTCCTTCCTGTGATCCTGATTGTGTCAGAACTCCTCAGAGTCAAGCTGTCTCTGTGATTCTGGGATTCTGGGATCCTGTGACCCTGGACTTGTTAGATCACCTGGGTGTGGAGCTTCCTTTGGGTGTTTTGAGAATGACTGCAGAGTTTGTGCCCAATGTCTGCTCAGGACACCGGCTGGCCCAGGCAGACTGGAAGCAACCCGAGTCATTGGGCTGTCAGAGTTGCTGTGTGCCTGTGTCCTACTGGTCCCAGTTACTTCTGGTATTCGGACAGATGTTGTGTCCTCCGCACCTCTGATGCTGGGCTTGTTAGTGCACCTGGGAGTGGAGCTTCCTCTGGGTGTTGTGGGATTGGCTGTGGAGCTTGTGCCCAAGGTCTTCTCAGGGCAACGGCAGGCCTAGACAGACTGGAAGCAACCCAAGCCACTGGGCTAGCGGAGTTCCTATGTGCTTGGATACGCTGGGCCCAGTTACTCCCAGTGTTGGCACAGATGTTGTGTCCTCCTCACCTCTGATCCTGTGGGTGTTAGAGTGCCTGGGAGTGGAGTTTCCTCTGGGTCTTGTGGGACAGGAAGGAACCTGAGCCACTGGACTGGCAGTGTTCCTGTGTAAATGGTCTCACTGGTCCTAGTTACTCCTGGTGTTGGGACAGATGTTATATCTTCTCACTTCTGATCCTGGGAGTCTACACTTACTTTGTATAAATGTCCTAAAATATGATTGTTTTATTTATTGGGCCTGTTCACTGAATCTTTTGGGTGCTAGCATATTGTCTTCTCTTTAACTGGTTTCAGTTCATTCTGTTCCATTATGAATTACATCTTTATTGAACTTTTAAGTATAAATTTTTATCCTTTAGAGTTTTATGTATATTTTTTACTATGAAATACTTTTCAAGAAAAACTAATATTTCCTTAATCTATGATGTGATTCCTATGTTTGATAAGAAAGTGTGTTACAAATGAAATGTTGGTCAGGAAGATTTGTAATACAAGAGATGTATTAGTCATAGTCCTTATCTCCTTATACAAATTACAATGATTCTTTATTGATTTATATTACATTAGAACTCACTTAAATTCTGCTCACAAATTCCCAAAATTTGTGTTTCCAGAAATACCTTTTTACATGTGTCAATCTTCTCATTAACATGGCTATTTTTTGATTCTGTGTGACACTTTAATCATATGTTGCATGTGATTATTTTATCTTTTGCACATTATAGAATATTAGCTGCTTCATTGAAAAAGCCACCTTCAGGATTGTGTGATTGTACAGTCTACAAACTCCTGGTCTCAAGGTACCTACCTTCCATATTATTATGTCCAGACATAATAATAATATAGTTAATTTACACACATTCCCACTGACACGTATAAAAATAATACCACTTAAAAGCTCAAACACATTTTTCAGTAATATTCTTGGTTATCCCTACCTCATGGCCCTCTCTTGATTCTGAGGAAATTGAAAGAATGAGAGCTACTGGTTATCATCACAAGATCTACTGTCCCAATTTCCTGAAGACCCTCCAGATTTCCAGAGTGGTTGTACAAGTTTGCAGTGTCACCAGCAATGGAGGGGGAGCGTTGTCCTTGTTCTACATCCTTGTTATCATGGGCTGTGGCTTGTGTTTTTGATCTTAGCCATTCTGATTAGTGTAGGGTAGAATCTCATGGTCATTTTGATTTGTATTTTTCTGATGACACTGAACATTTCTTTAAGTGCTTTTCAGCCATTCAATATTCCTCTGTTAAGAATTAAACACTCCTTCATTTCTGGTGAGACTGCAAGCTGGTACAACCTCTCTGGAAATTAGTTTGGCAGTTCCTACAAAAATTGGACATAGTACTACCAGAGGACCCAGCTATACCATTCAGAAGATGCTCCAACATGTAATAAGGACACATGCTCTACTATGTTCATAGCAGTCTTATTTATACTAGCTAGAAACAGGAAACAACCCAGATATCCCTCAACAGAGGAAAGGATACAGAAAATGTGGTACATCTACACAATGGAATACTACTCAACTATTAAAAATAATGAATTTATGAAATTCTTGGGGAAATGGATGGATCTAGAGAATATCATCTTGAGTGAGCTAACCCAATCACAAAAGAACACACATAGTATGCATTCTCTGATAAGTGGATATTAGTCCAGAAGATCGGAATACACAAACTACAAACCACAAACCACAAGAAACTCAAGAAGGAAGACTAAACTGTGGATACTTCACTCCTTAAAGGTGGAACAAAATACATATGGAAAGATTTGTAGAGACCAACTATGGAGCAGAGACTAAAGGAAAGACAATTCAGAGACTGCTCCACCTGAGAATCCTTCCCATATTCAGTCATCAAATCTGGACACTCTTGTGGATACCAGCAAGTGCTAGATGACAGGAGCCTGATATAGCTGTCTCCTGAGAGGTTCTGACAGTATCAGACAAATACAGAAGTAGATGCTCACAGCCATCCATTGGACTGAGTACAGGGTCCCCACTGAAGGAGCTAGAGAAAGGACCCAAGGAGCTGAACAGTTTGCAGCCCCTTAGTATGAACAAAAATATGAACTAACTAGTACCCTCAGAGCTCCCAGGGACTAAAACACCAACCAAAGAGTACACATGGTGGGACTCATGGCTCCAGCAGCATATGTATAGCAGAGGAATGCCAAGTTGGTCATCAATGAAAGGAGAGGCCCTTGGCCCTGTGAAGGTTCTATGCCCCAATGTAGGGGAATGCCAGGTCCAGTAAGCAGGAGGGTGTGGGGTAGTGAGCAGGGGGAGGGGGAAGAGAACTGGGGTTTGTTTTAGTTTTTGGTTTATTTTATTTTAAATTTTTTCAGTTATTTTTGGAGGGGAATCTGGGAAAGGAGACCTTGTAAATAAAGAAAAAATCTAATAAAAAAATCTAAAGGGGGTTAAGATATAATGTTAAAAAAATAAAATAAAATAAAAGAGGTGATTAGTCTAAATGAGATTTGAGTTCAGTTGTAACAAATGGAGCAAAGATACATAATAATAAAGCCAAATAATTAGATAAGTTTCAAGGAAAGAAAAGAATCTACAAAAAGTGATAGGAAGGCTGGTCTAGTGTGAGGCAATGTATAGAATGGTGGTTAAAATTTACACAGAAGGAGGAATATATATAAAGAAAACCAAAAGAAACAATGTGTGTATGAAAATACCATAAGCAAAACTGTTACTGTGAATTCTAATTTTGAAAAAACAAACAAAAAAATAATGCTAATGATGTTCTGGAATGCTGCTCAATACAATTTGACTCATTTTAGGTAAAATTATTTCAGCCTTAGAATGAGAAGGATGTGGCAACTTTTGTCACATAAGCATATAACAACAGGTTCTAAACATGAACCTTCTCTCAAATATATTGATCTATGGAGTGAGTGTATACCTACAAGAAACTGACTTTTAGAAAAGTATACTTTTATATGATTTTGACCTATACTTGCTAAGGAAAGTTATATTTTTAAAATAACCTTTTTTGGTTTTGTGTGAATTTCACATTATGTACTCCAATTCCACTCATGTACCCCTCCCCACACTATACATTTTTATTCCCACATTTCTTTGTTTATAAATGTCTTTTGCAATGTCTCCTTAGTTTTGTTTGAGGACTCTGGATTCTGTTTCTCTATCAATACTGGAATCTCATTGGAACTCCTCTCAGACATCGTATTGTTACTCTGTGTTATGGAGACCCTGTACTCCAGTAGTTCATCAATAGGGTAGATATTTAGGTGGGTCAATTCAAATCCTGGATCTAGGCCTGAGAGGTATCTCAGCTGGTCAGCATTGCACCTCACACCCTCACCAGCAACCTCTGCAGCCAGGGTCAGCTCTACCCTGCTGTTCAGGTGAGATGGAGGGCCTACTCTCCTGAGTTTTGCAGCTGGTGAGAATCAGAGCCGGTTCTCTCATCCTCATGACCCAAGGGCCAGCTCTCTATGATCAGAAGCCTTACTAACAGGATCTAGGATGTCATGTTGCTTAAAATGAATTTGTTCAGTATCTCAGAAGATGTCAACAATTTTCAAGCTTGATTCATCATAACACTGGGAATAAAGCATTAAAACTATACTGAAAAGAGTATATGTTGGTATATTAAAAATGATGGTTATCTGCTAACAGAGCATTTTGTATCTCTAGTGAATGATTATAGTAATATAAAAAACATGTAATCTCAAAATAACAAAGCAGATGTAATATGCTAGGTCCCTTACTATTTTAACAACATTCTTTTTAAAAATAAATAAATCTCAAGTAATAATTGCTTCAGTACATATCCCTTTATGGCTACAATCACACTTGTGGTGGTGGTGCACGCCTTTAATCCCAGCACTTGGGAGGGAGAAGCAGGCAGATTTCTGAGTTTGAGACCAGCGTGGTCTACAGAGTGAGTTCCAGGACATCCAAGGCTAAACAGAGAAACCCTGTTTCAAAACAAACAAACAAACAAACAAATAAAAAACAAAACCAAACCAAACAAAACAAAACAAAACCATTAACATTAAGTAAGCTTCTCTTGAGAAATGAGATCCTTGTAACTATGTTAGTTAAACATTGGCCTTTGATGTTCATGCATTTAACATTGAAGGTTTTGAAGACTGGAGATGATACATGGAAAATGTTTTATAGAATACTTTGTGATTATAAGGAACCAAATTGAGCAGGGTATGATTTTAAAAGACAGTATTGGGACTTGCTCTTTCTGGAGTTTATGACTGACATTATAAAAGTTCCAGAAGATTTACTGAATTGAGACTTAGTGAAGGAGGTATCCATATTTTTTCCTTCAGCAAATCAATGAAGACTTCATTTTGAGAATTAATCACACTAAGGAAAATGCATTGGAAAATGAACAAAAGAAGAAATGGAAACCCAACATGATTCACTTGGCAGGAAGGAAATGGAGCAACCAGTAGTGATATTCATAGTCAGCATGAATGCAAACACCCATGTGTGTCCAGCCATATGCTTTCAAGTAAAACTTGTTGGTCTCTCTAAGTTCCTGACATGGTAACACTGAAGTCACAGAACTGTTTTTTTTTTTTTCATATGTTGTGGAGAGCCGCAGCTGCCACCCTAAAGCATTGTGATAAACAAGCCCTTATTTGGAAAAGCTGAGTGCCTCTAGTTTGTGATACAAGCTGGCATGATTTCCCGCAGCCTATTATGCTTTGCCGCATAGCCGATGCTGATTGGGACTAGGGGAAGTATTTAACCCACGAGTTCTGGAGAGAGAAGAAAAAGAAAGAGAAGAAAAGAAAGAGAAAGGAGAGAAAGAAAGAGGTAGAAAGAAAAAGTACAAAGTTCCTGAATAAACTGCTTGGAGAAGAGCTCGTGGTTGCCTCCTTATTTCCGCTGGTCTGGTAGATGAGGCAGCGACAAATGGTGGCCTGTATGGGGACATCTTCTACGGCTCAGAACTCCTTGCAGGCAAGGCAGTCGACTGGTAACTTACCAGGTAAGGTGGGATGAAAGGGCAAATAAGGACCTCGGTAAAGAGGCAATAAGGTCTCTGGGTTGGAGCAATAAAATCCCATTAAGGGCAAAACAAAAGTGATAGTATGGGGAACTCGCAATTTTATCTCGTGTTTGTTGCTCTTAAGGAGCTATTTCACCTACTGCTAGTTCTGGCTTGGGTTAAGGTCTTCTCAAAGAAAGTGTGTTCTAAAGCAGTAGAGAAGGGACAGGAAGCATTAGAGCAGCTGGAGGAAGAGAGGTCAGCAACGTCTGAGAAAGATCAGACTGATGAGAGTGGCTCGGACTCTGAAGAGGAACTTGAGAAGTTAGTACAGAAAATGGAGAAGTCCACTATTAGGGTGGAGCCCACAGGCCCAGGGTCACCTGTATCCTTACCTCCCCCCTACGACACTGCCACTTAAATTAGTAGAGACAAGTGATGAGCAGTCTGGAGACAAATAAAGAGTTAGTTTGCCTTGGAAATAAAAAGTAAATAGAAAAATAATCCAAATTCTATCGAAACCTGGTAGTAATGCTAAACTGCTAGCACCTTTGCCCTTAGAGTAAACAAGCTTAAAAAGGAAGCCTGGAACAGCTGTGGCTGTTGCTGGGAGGAGGCTGTTTTGCACCTACAATTGTCTGTGGTCACTGAGCCAGTGGGAGATGCCTTCCCTGCTGGTCCCTGGTCAAACGCACCCATCCAATGGTGCACTCTTAGCATTATGATTAAGGGTTTTGTTTTTGTGCTTTTGAGAAAAGATGATTGGAGTACTTACACCTTCCAGAAAACTAGACTCCAGAGAATCAAACAAAAAATTATATCTTAATGATACTGAAAATTTGTCTTGAGATTCATGTATTGCAGAAATATACAGCCTTGGTGAATTTCCTTGTCTTGACATGCTAAACTGGCCTGCCTGAACTCCTGATGTCCTGGACTTCAGCCTGATCCAAGACACAGACATCAGAAAACTAATATTCTATTTTTCCTTCCCCACCCCTCTTTTATATCTATGCCCCCATTCAGCTTGATGAAGTTATGATGAGTCATCTACCTAGTTCCCTGGGCTTTGGGGCTAGAGAGGGTTATTATTGGTTATATTTGAAATAGGGAAGAAATAGCCAGATTTAATTGTATAAAGAGTGGGCAGGTATTGGAACAGTGGGTGCTTTACTGGTCCTTGTCATTATATTGGCATGGTGGTGCATCTATGTAGATCCGGCAGCAATGGCAGGCTGCTTTGGTAGTGTACGCATTTGTAGCCCTGGAGGCGGGGCAATCTCCACAGACTTGGTTAACTATTCTGAATGTTCATTTTCATGCTCAGGATGCAAGGCTAAGCACTGCACTAGAGATCAGCTTCTAGTGGTCTCTTGCACATCTGATTGCATGTGGGTTGATGCCTCAGGTCCCACCTCCAGGAAAAAGGCATAAGGCGGACATGGCACCAACTTGGTTCTATGAGTTAGGGCTCTGACAAACAAATCACCTAAGACAGAGACACGTGCTGAGTGGCTATGCTAAACAAGCCTGGTTTGTAATACAAACTAGCTGTATGTGTTCTCAAAGACGGGTTTGATATTTTGCCAAGAGATATTACTACCAGGTTGCAGGGGCAATGCAATGTCCTTCTCATGGTTACTGGAGATCAGACCTCTACTCTCGCCTGTTGTGTTTAAAACAAAAAGGGGGAATTGTGGAGAGCCGCAGCTGCCACCCTAAAGCATTGTGATAAACAAGTCCTTATTTGGAAAAGCTGAGTGCCTCCAGTTTGTGATGCAAGCTGGTATGATTTCCTGCAGCCTATTATGCTTTGCCACTTAGCTGATGCTGATTAGGACCAGGAAAAGTATTTAACCCACGAGTGCTGGAGAGAGAAGAAGAAGAAAGAGAAGAAAAGAAAGAGAAAGGAGAGAAAGAGAAAGAGGTAGAAAGAAAAAGTACAAGGTTCCTGAATAAACTGCTTGGAGAAGAGCTCGTGGTTGCCTCCTTATTTCCACTGGTCGGTGAGGCAGCGATAATATGTCTGTAACACTCACCTCATGAGCAGTAAAAAATGCATAGTGGTAGTTTATAGGAAGTAAAATGGAGCAAAAATATATTTAAAGTTGTGAAAAGTTCTTAGGTAAGAACTACATTCCTTCTTGTTGCCTTATGAAATGAAGTACTTGTAGTCCATCTTCCTAATGTTTACTCACTTTATCCTAAATATATACTGGACCCCCAATAATCATGAGTATAGCGAATGTATTTTATTAAACTTTTATTTGTAGAGTTCATGGACATAAAAAATTTGATTTAATGTTTATTTCTTTCATTAACATTCTTTTAAATCAGACACATTCTGTTTTTCTTGTATGTATGCAGACTTCTGTATTAAGTGAGGACAATAATATATGTTCTACCCAAAGTGGTAAATTAAAGTGGGACCTTAATATTCCTTAAGGAATATGTAATAGAGAAACTCAAAATAGCATTCATCATAAACCTGGGAAATCTCCAGTGATGAAAACACAGGAGATTTGGTGTAGTAGTTTGTAGTAGTAGTTTGGTGACTGAGGCAGTTTGATATCTGTGATGAGTTCTAAATTAGCCTTGACTAAAGCATGCAGGCCCTTTGTAAAAAATTAATAGGAAAGAAAGGAAGAGAGAAAGAAAGAAATCAGATTATGAGAAAAGATTCCTTAGCAGAAATGAATGGTTTGCTAATGAATTCATATTAACCACTGAGTATCAGATAACCTTCATGTGTCAGGACACTTGGTAAGGCTGACCTTAGTAAGATTATCTGAGTGTATCTGGATGTCAGATCTCTATTTCCATGCTCAGAAGAGTGATAATATAAGAAAATTACTTCCCAATGGTTGTTTTATTAGTAGAGGAAAAACAAAGCAAGCAAGCAACAACAAAAACTAACACAGATCAACATAGTTTTTAGTTTGTGCAATGTTCTGCTTAGTGATAAAAAATTTCCACCTTTTGGGCAATTAGCACCACAAGATCTTAAAGCCTTTTATTATGGCAGTCTCTGGGTGGTCTTGCTGTATCAAAGTTGAAACTCATACATTCAGAACAGAAAAAAGAAAGATCAAGACAGAAATATAAACAAAACACCATGTTTTTAAAAACCTCCATTGTGCTGAAGATTAAGTAGCAGCACAGGTGTTGATGGGTCCATCATGTCTGGGACTGTTTTATTGTTACCTTGCAAAGGAACAATTTGACTTTGTAGATTTTGGGAAATTTCAACATAGGTAGTCAGGGTAGTGAAAATGCTCAGAAGAAAACCCTCCAATAAAAAATTCTAGCACTTTCTCTGAAGCAATGCAACTAGTAATACTAGTAATAGTCAAGTCAGGGATAAGAGCTCAGCTGAATAGACTATCTAAACTACGTTAGCTCTCTCATTTCACAGAGGTCAGGAAGCAAAACATATTCAAATGTCTCATGTCTTCTCAGGATGAGGATTTTTAAAGAGGGATTATATAGTCTCTCATACTTCATTGAATATAATGTGGTTAGCTTAATAACGCTGAAGAATTTACTGGCATGGCAGGAAATTCATTGACTGTCTACTGCTAGACTATTGCTGGCATTCCAGTGCACTTTAACCCACAGCACTGAGGGGACACTTTAGCAGAATCACTTTGCTGATGGGAAAACCAAAGTTAGAATAGTTATGTAACTTTCTAAGACCACATTGTACTAGTTTTGGAGCTAGAATTTGAAGCCAAGTCTGACTATATAATTTAAATCTGCAAAAAAGGCACAGATGTCATGTACATTCATGAATGTTATAGAGATCTTTTTATGTTTCCTGCCAAGGATCCAGCCATCCCACACTCTGATTATTATGATCTTAGGATGACTGTCTTTATTTTAAATAAACAGCTCCTTTTAGATTTAAGATGGTTAGCATCAAAGAGGCAGATGGTTCTCCTGCCATTAGTGTCCATCTAAAGAGGAAAAAGAACATAACATACCGTGTATTAGCCACACCATGACTCACCATCACAGCCATCCATTTGCAAATTTCTTCTACCCCTTCACATATATTAATATATTCTGATTACCTGACTGTGTGCAACATCAGTAAAGAAAATGACATATTTTTAAAAGAGTTGTGAAATTAGAAAGAGATGCATCACCTCTTAGTCTTGCCTGACCCATTACACAGAACTTTTCAATGACTGGCTTGCAAGGACAGTAAGAAAGACTTTCTTCCTCACATAACTCTTTCTTGTATAAGTACCAGATCCACTTTCAGTTGGTTGAAGGCTATGAGAGGTGTAAGAATGCTTCAGATGGTCACATCAGTCTTGGCCCAGTTACTACAACCTCACCATTATTTCTAAAGACTGAAGATCTAGGCTCACAGCTGCCATTTGGGACTTCTGTATCCCACTGTTTAATAATAGAAGATTGTCAGAGATGGTACTTAGTGCAGCCTACTTCTTGCCCCAACATTACCCGTATGTTGAATACACCATATTCACCTGACATGTGACAGTATGGGACTGATTACAATAGGATGTTGCTAGTGGTTGTGACCCAGATTTCTGTCCCCAGTTTAGTTTCCATACACTAGAATGTCCTTTTGATGTGAAACTGAAATCTCTAAAAGAAAAGGCAACTTATGGAGTCTAAGGAAGACAGTTCAGTAAAGTAGTTCACATTGTGCAAATATAAGGACCTGAATTCAATCCCAAGATCAACATAAAAGTGGATCATGGCAGGGAGACAGTAAAAACCCAGTACTATGAGTCAGGTGCTCTTGAGCCAGGCAGTCTAGCAAAATTAGAATGCATCAGAATCAGTAAGAGACCCTGTCTTAAAAAATAAGATGGAGTGCTATCGAGGAAGAGATCTAGCATCAAACTCTTACTTCCATACTCACGTAAATACACATATGTAAGGACACACCCCACTCACATAAATGTGGCTACACATGTGAACACTTATTCACACTGCAAACACACACACAGAGAAGGTGGGGAGAGGGAGAGGGAGAGGGAGAGGGAGAGGGAGAGGGAGAGGGAGAGGGAGAGAGGACAAAGTCCAAGTTAGCTTTGGTAGTATGACCCTCCTGTTCTCCTCCTGTGAGTCTGAGAATCTCAGGATCTGGTTGTGAAGAAAGATGCCACAGGAAGAGACCTGCCGAATAGAGATGGTTGCTAAATCTTACAATTCCCTGTGTGAAAGAAGCTTCCTTTTTTTTTTCTCTTTCATTGTGGGTGGGGCTTCTTGTTCCAAGTAAAGGATGAGCTCAGTTGCATTAGTCTTTTTAAAGCACTAATGCCTTTTCTTCATGTCCTTCTACTGATTTTTAAACCTGAAGTTTGGGTCACTGAGAGTGTTTTACTATTGGTCTCTTATTTTTAGCTTTAGTTTCTGTCCATGAGTTGGACATGTTTCCTCTTGCATGTTCTACCTGTCTTTTCCTTCAGGGCTCTTCCCAGAAACCTAAAAGCAATGGGACATCCTTGCTATTACTGTAATACAATGTGCCAGAATAAAACTTTTTTTTGCAAGAATATAAAGTGTTTTTCATAGTTATTGGAGCTAAGCAATTCAGATACTTCTTAAAAGACACTCATAACAGATCCTCTAGAGCAGGCAATTTTATGCCAAGGTTATATTTCTAAGTCTGTATCCTTAAGAGAAGGTTATTTATAAAATAATATTGTTAGCTATTTTACAGTGGTGACTGCCACTACATTTTTATTATGAAACTGGATACACTGATCAGAGAACTATATCACACATAATTGCACTGTTGCAGGTACATGTAATCTTGGCAAAATTTGAAGGATGTTTGTAGATGTTTATCATTTATCTTGGGAGTATTCATTCAGATATGATAACACCATAGTTTTGTAAGATGTCCAAGTCTTAGTTTTGTTTTATGTTAGTGTGATAAAAATATCCTGATGAAATCAACTTAAGGGAAAAGAGACTTTTTGATTCATAGTTCCTTGTTTTATTGCAGAGAAGGTCAGGGCAACAGGAATTTAAAGTGTTTAGTCATGTGACATCCCTGGTAAAAAGCAGATCCCAAAGAATTAATGCAGGCATGCCAGCAATTAGCTTGCTTTCTCCAATCTTATACTATACAAAAATCCCTTGCTGACAGATTGGTGCCACCCATAGTGGGAGTCTCCCCACTTCAATTAATGTAAGTAAGACAATAAGGAACAAACATGTTCTCAGGTATGTATCTAGACAGTTTCTCTCTGAGACTCTCTAACCATCATAACTACCATAGGAAAATGATTTAAGAATATTCAGAACCTCTGTAACCTTTTTTATTTTTGAAAGTACTGACTTTGTCAAATATGATAACCACAAAAAACATTCTGTGACAAAAGATACATTCCAACTTTAGGCGTAGGAAACAAGGCTATTCTACACTAGTCTGAGGCATCA
Source organism: Mastomys coucha (assembly GCF_008632895.1). Lineage (NCBI taxonomy): Eukaryota > Metazoa > Chordata > Mammalia > Rodentia > Muridae > Mastomys > Mastomys coucha. The sequence goes on from NW_022196913.1 coordinate 5,323,684, forward strand.
AGTCTATACATAAACCCAAGTTTTAAGGTTCTCCATACTCTGTCACATAGCCAATCTCCACTTTCATATAAGGTTTCATGTTAAAGTTCTCCATCATCGATTGCTTCCATACAGTATCTGCCAAGTGAGCACTTTGGCCCTTGCATCTTAGTTGCCCAGATATATCGATCACTCAAGCAGTAATAATCATTCACTATCTGAACGCTTATTGAATTTGGATTACATAACATGGGTATTTTAGTTATTTATATTGTCACCATGGCCAAATAAATAACGGGAAGAATTAAAGAAGGAGACAATGATTTGTGCTTATAGCTCAAGGCATATTGTCCATTATGGCACAGAAGGCACTGTGGCTGAAGAGGGCTACCTTGGTCTGCAGGATCTTGGAGTGAGAGTTTTAAAGGACAATAACCAGGAGGTAGAAAGCACAGACTAGACATGGAGTTGAGCTCAAAGTCCCTGATGCATACTTGATTGACTCACTTCCTTCAGCTATTCTGTTCACCTCAGAGCTCCCTCACCCTTCTACACAGTGTTCTCAGCTCAGGACTACTCATTGTTGAATCAGATTAATAAGAAATGTTTTATACATCTACATTCTTTCAGATACATTTTATCTAATTTGTCCATGAAAACTATCATGAAATCTGTCTTCTCTAACTTATCCAAAGTCAGCTTATCAGTAGATATACAAATTATGGTGGAGGCTTATAAAAACTAATAATAAATTAATTACTATGGAGGAAAATGATTCAAATTTTGGAAAACCAGATAATCTTTAGATCACTGACAGATGTTTCATTCCTATAAGTTCTTAAGCATAATAAAGGTGCAATTGCTTAAATATCAACTTTACAACAAAGGGTGGTAGGAAACACTTATTCAAATGTGTATGTATAGTCAACAAAAAGTATTTCATAAGCAAACATTATGTATTTCTCCAAAATTAACTCAGCAGGGATTATAAATCTAAAAGTAGGATTCTACACTATAAAATGCCAGCATAAACTGTAAAATACAACACAGGAGAAAATGTTGATGTCATGGGACATACTAATTACTTTATTTTTATATACAAGAGATGCAAAATTCTTTGAAACAAAATTATTACATTTGAAAATATATTTTCTGACAAGGGCAATGCCAAGGGATGATAAGACAAATTGAAGATTAAAAAGAAAATACTTGCCAGTGACCTTTTTCATACCGTACTTACCCTAAAATATACTAAGAATTACTAATACTAAAAACAGAGGAACTCAATTTAAAGTGTAGGTAAGGAACCTAAACAAATTCTCTCTTCAGAGACAATATACTGCTATCAAAAATTCACATTGAATAATGTGGTTCTTCAATGTGGTGTGTAACACAGGCAGGCCTAGCATTCGGGAACATCCGGCCTCAGCTTCCCATGTACTAGGAAGACAGACATGCACTGTAACACCTGGTTATTATTTTTTAAAGTAAGTATTCATTAGGCATTGTGCTTTTTCTATATTTAAATACTGTATGGGAACACTTACTATGCAATTTCTTATTAAACTGTGATTATTGAAACATGTTTATTTGCTTTCAGCATCTTCTCAACTAGACACGGATTCTTCCTTACATGTCATGTCACAGCTCTCCAAGATTTGATAGTACTTACTGGGAAGGAAAAGAAGTGACACGAGAGGAAAAGAAGCAATTCCTTTATCATTTTAGTATTCTAAACAAGTTTAGTAATTTTTTAATCATTTAAGACAGAGCAGTTTGTTCCCTTGATGAGAGTAATTCTAAAATTCAGCCTCTGGGCAAGGATATTTACAAAGAGAACACAAATCTATTATGGGGTTGGTGACCCCAAATCCCTTTCCAATCAAGCATACTTGTTAGGAAATAAAAATGACTCATTTGATTGTCTACAGAATAATGTAGTATTAAAATGCAATGCTTGAAATAACTATTTGTGAATGTTCTTTGAGGTAATTGTGAATCAGAAATCTTATGGAAAAAAAAAGCTAGTTAGATAAGAATTAAAGGTAAATAAATGAAAAATTTGAGGAAAAAAAAGAATTAAAGGAAAAGCACATAAGTACTTCTTAACCTGAGCTACACAACTCTGTAGACCAACATAGCTGAGGACTTACTTATCCAGCTACTGTAACTATTTGAATTGTAGCAAGTAAGTACTTCTTAGTACACATCTCTATAGACCAAGATAGCCGAGGGGTTATTTATCCAGGTACTACAACTACTTGGGTTGTTTCAAACATAAAGATGACAGGGGTCTGGAAAAATCTTGTCAAATTTGAAAGACATTTTCTTGATTTTTATTAAACTTTTTTGGCTCACATTTACTCATATAATGTAGTGGCCTTGTCCTAGATCAGAAGGTCACTCTGTTTTTATTTCTGAAACAAGTAACTGAGATAATATGACATAAACCAGCAAAGAGTGACCCGATCAGTTAATACATTTGTATATGAATGAAAGTACATGATCTATCGCTGTGAAATTTGTACTAAAATCAGAACATTATTTAAAATATCCATGTATTAAGCTTCAATTCATTTCACATAAATATTAAAAATTACATTTATTCAAGTAAAGAATCTGGTACCACCAATTTCAAAGTTACAGTAAAGAATTAAAAACCTGAAAATAGTGGGATTTGTGCATAGGAAGAAATTCCTATATAGCTGGAAAAATTCCAAATATTAGTCTGAAAGTGTGTGAAGATTTAGTATATAAAATGATGACACATGGAATCAGTGGATAAATTTAATATTATAATCAATAGTTGTCTTACTTTTGAAAATAATGTCATAACAGTCCAGGATGTTCCCCACCTCCCAACTCTCCTGCTGGGTCTCCAGAATGCTGGTATACATCACCATTCCTTGTTTACAATAGTAATATATATCACAACCTAGTTAAAAATATCTAAATAGGTCAGAGGAAAAAATGAATACAGAAAAGGAAACTGTAGAATTTGTGAAATTAAACATTGATAGCTTTCCATATAGGCCTGACCATGTTTTGGGGAGGAGTGTGGAAGGACTTTGGAACTTTGAGCTATTTTGATTCTGAAGATTCTGTCATTTTGATTAGCTAGGGCTGAAGAATCAGCTGTGATTAACAACATACCAGAACTACTAAACCAAATTTTTGCATTAGTGGGACAACTAAAGCTCATTAGCTGGAGCTAAGAAATTAGCATAAAGAAGAGACTAGCATTACTGAGGTGAAATCTTATGGGAAGTGCTTCTCAAGAGCACAGAGAAACTGTGTTCTAGAGGCAACCATAGTTGTACCCTGTGTTGATAGCTGGACTTGATAAAGTATAAGAGTCACCAGGTAGTACTGGTTTTGAAAACATGGCGGGTAGCAGCTGATGCAGGGCACTGTGAGAGGTAAGGAGAGGTCATTGGTGAAGGTGCAGCCTCAGATGCAGTTGAAGGCCCAGGACTGAAGGGGTCATGCAGAGTAGTTAAGGCGTGGCACCTTAAAAAAGAGCCTATGAGAGGCTATTTGTGAAAGTGCAGCCCAGTTGCACCAGAAGACAGCAGTGTTTCAGAGATAACAGTACCATGAGATGACTACCAATAACAGCAGCAGCTGGAGCCCAGAAGATAAGGTTTGTGCTACAAAGGGTGGAGCTGGAGAGGTGAGTAGCTCTTGGAGGAGCCCGGAAGATCGTGAGTAGTTAGAGGTTGATTTTGCTTTTGGTTGTGACTGTGCCATGATATTTTTCTCTCTTGAAGTAAAGTATTATAGTGGAGCCCACAGTTAAAAGACTTTGAATTGTAATTTTGCTGCATACAGGAAAATTTGCTGCAGACACTACCTCAGAGTAAAAGGTTGGAAAAGAATTTTCCAAGAAAATGGTCCCAAGAAATAAGCTGGAGTAGCCATTGAATATTGAATAAAATCAACTTTCAACAAAAGTTCTCAAAAAAGATAAGGAAGGACACTTCATACTGGTGAAAGGCAAAATCTACCAAGATGAACTCTCAATTCTGATCATCTATGCTCCAAATGCAAGGTACCTACATTCATAAAAGAATTGTTACTAAAGCTCAAAGCATACATTGCACCCCACAAAATAATAGTGGGAGACTTCAACACCCCACTCAGCAGTGGACAGATCATGGAAACATAAACTATACAGAGACAACAGTGAAACTAACAGACATTAAGAACCAAATGGCTCTAACAGATATTTGTAGAACATTTCATCTTAAAGCAAAATCAAAATCATCAGCACCTCACTGTACCTTCTCCAAAATTGATCATGTAATTAGTCACAAGACAGGCCTCAACAGATACAAGAAGATTGACATGCACCCTATCATATCACCATGGACTAAGGCTGGTCTCAAATACCAACAAAAACAATGGAAAGCACACATACAGATGGAAGGTGAACAACACTCTACTCAATGATAATTTGGTCAAGAAAGAAATACAGAAAAAAATTAAAGGTTTTTAGAATTTAATGAAAATGAGGACACATCATACCAAAAGTTATGGTAAACAATGAAAGGAAGTGCCAAGAGGAAAATCATGACTTCAAAAAGAAACTGAAGAGAACTTACACTAGCAGCTTGACAGCACACTTGAATCTTCTAGAACAAAAAGAAGCAAACACACCCAAGAGGAGTAGACTGCAGGAAATAATCAAAATCAGGACTGAAATCAACCAACAGAAACAGAACTATACAAAGAATCAACAAAACCAGGAGCTGGATCTTTGAGGAAATCAAAAAGATAGATAAACCCTTAGCCAGACTAACCAGAGGGCACAGAGACAGTATCCAAATTGATAAAATCAGAAATGAAAAGGGAGGAATGAAATATATCTTAAAATAATTATTTTGTTCATTGAATATTAACAGTTCAAAATATTAAAATCATGTCACAGTAATACCCCACCTACGCTGGTACTAGTTTGTCTTAGTCAGGGTTTGTATTCTTGCATAAAACATCATGATCAAGAAGCAAGTTGGGGATGAAAGGTTTTATTCAGCTTTCACTTCCACATTGCTGTGCATCACCAAAGGAAGTCAGGACAGGAACACATACAGGGCAGGAACTTGGAGACAGGAGGTAATGCAGAGGCAATACAGAGGTGCTGCTTACTAGATTGCTTCCCCTGGCTTGCTCAACTTGTTTTCTTATAGAAACCAGGGCTGCCAGCCCAGGGATGACAACACCCAAAATGGGCTGGACCCTTTCCTTTTGATCACTAATTGAGAAACTGCCTTACAGCTGTATCTCATGAAGGCATATTCTCAGGGGAAGCTCCTTTCTTTGTGATAACTCCAGCTTGTGTCAGGTTGACACACAAAACCAGCCAGTACACTGAGGATTTGATTAAGTTTGTCTCTAATCCTTGTGCCTTCTCTTGGGGCTCTTTTCTTCTGTTAATTTGCCTTATCCAACATGGATGCAATGGTTTTTGTTTTATCTTGTTATATTTTTTATTTTTGTTATTTTGTTGACATCTCTTAAAAGATTGTTCTTTTCTAATGAGAGACAGAAACAGAGTAGTAGATATAAATGGGAGAGGCGGTGGGAAGGAATTTGAAAGAGTAAAGGGGAGAACTGTGTATATAAAAGATATATAAATTAGTAAATGGGGAAAACATAAAAACCTTTCTATCTACAATGCATAATCTACCAGTTAGTATAATGTCAACTCTTGGTTTGGGTCAGATGTTACTTGCCACATTAAGAACTCTTTTGTAGTCTTAACTTACTGCAAAACTTCCTTTAAAATCATCCATTGACTTTACTTTTGTCAAACTTTTTGTTTGAATCCATTGAAGCCATCAGTTTTCTTCATTAGTTTATTAGGATTTCAAATACATTTATTTTCAGATTGAAAACTCTTGGAAGAAATTTAATCATTAGAAGAATGAGTTATCCTTCTAATACAGATCTCTGTTAGCTTTGCTGATTCCTCTTTCTATCATTGCTTCCTGCTTTGCTTTCTTGGTTCCTTTGTTGCTTCCAATTTTGCTTGCTTGCTTGCTTCTTTCCTCTCTGTCTGTCTGTCTGTCTGTCTGTCTGTCTGTCTGTCTGTCTGTCTGTCCTCTCTTTTCCCCCTCCCTCTTCCTTTTTCTTTCTTTCTTTTTCTTTTTTCTTTCTTTTTCTTTCTTTCTTCTTTCTTTCTTTCTTTCTTTCTTTCTTTCTTTCTTTCTTTCTTTCTTTTTTCTTTCTTTCATTGTTTCATCCTTCATTCCTTCTCCTCATCCCTCTCTTCTTGGGTACCATGTGCTGGGTGTTCATTACTGAAATTTTTATGTCCTATCTATGAGACAGTTATCAATTCCACTCCACTCATCCTTGAGTTCCCACAGTCCTTCCATTCTACATTCTCAGATTTCTCTGGAGCCATGTAGAGGGTTACATAGATATCATATTTGAGGTTATGGGCACATCAAGTCTCTGCAATGCATCCACTGCTGCTGAGGCCAGATAAGCCAACCAAGCTAGAATAACACATCCCACATGCAGGCAACAGCTTTTGCGATAGCCTCCACTCCAGTTGTTCAGGACTCAGATGAAGACCAAGCTGCACATCTGCTATGTATGTGTGGGAAGCCTAGGCCCGGCCTGTGTATAATCTTTGGTTGGTGGTTTATTTTCGGAGATCCCCAAGTTGGTTGATACTTTTGGTCTTCCTGAGGACTTCCTATCCCCTTTGGGGCCTGAAATCTTTTTCCCTATTCTCCCACAAGAAGTTCTCAAGCTCCATCTACTATTTGTGTGTGTCTGCATCTATGTGAATCAGCTGTTGGATGGAGTCTCTCAGAGAACTGCCATGCTAGAAGCCTGTGTGCAAGCATAACAAAGTTTCATTAGTAGTGTCCATGGGATTAGTGTCAAGTTGTTTAGCATTTCCCCCAGTCTCTGTTCCATCCCAACTCCTGTATTTCTTATAGACAGAATAAATTTGGGGTCATATGTCTTGTGGGTGTTTTTGTGTCCCTATCACTTTCTAGGGTTCCTCCCTGGCTACAGGAGGTGGCCCCTTCAGTTTCCATATCTCCAATGCAATGAGTGATAACTTAGGTCACCCCCTGTCTTAGTCAGGGTTTCTATTCCTCACAAACATCATGACCAAGAAGCAAGTTGGGGAGGAAAGGGTTTATTGAGCTTACACTTCCATATTGCTGTTTATCAACACAGGAAGTCAGGACTGGAACTCAAGCAGGTCAGGAAGCAGGAGCTGATGCAGAGGCCATGGAGAGAGGTTTCTTACTGGCTTGCCTCTCCTGGCTTGCTCAGCCTGCTCTCTTATAGAACCCAAGACTTCCAGCCCAGGGATGGCACCACCCACAAGGGGCCCTACCCCCTTGATCACTAATTGAGAAAATGCCCCACAGCTGGGTCTCATGGAGGCACTTCCCCAACTGTAGCTCCCTTCTCTGTGATAACTCCAGCCTGTGTCAAGTTGACACACAAAACCAGCCAGTACACCCCTATTGATACTTGGGTACCTCCTTTAACCCAGGTCACTGTTATGTTCTGGGGATGCTCCCCACTTTGCCACCCCCATCAGTTGCAGATTTCCAATCATTCTCATGGTCATTTGGACATCTCTCCTGCCCCTTTTCTCCTCTTATCCTGAACACCCCCACATCCCTCCCTGACCCCTCTTCTACCAGGTTCCCTCCTTGTATCTGCCTTTTAATGACTATTTTATTCCCTCTTCTAAATGAGATTCAAGCATCCTATCTGTGCCTTCCTTCTTAAGTTTCTTTGGGGCACTTGCATTTCTCTTACCCCAATTTTATATATGATTTCTCAGCCCTTGAAATGATAATATAGATTATCTTCTGCTCAGATCCAAACATTAAGGCCCTTTGTCATGACAACTATCACTTATTTTCAGGTTCTTGAATATTTATGAAGTGTTGTATCTGTTGCAAAAGCCACATTTTTTATAGTGACTGGAAGAACAGGATAGCAGCAGTGATTTGTGAGTGTAAATACATATATTTTGACAGGCATATCATTTTTATTTAACAATGTAGCATCTCTTTACCCCACCAAAGCCTATGATCTTACTTACATGACCTAAAGAACTTGGCTGCACACATTGTGATCATGTCACTATTGTTCCAATAGGACATAGTCTGCTGGTACTGATATGCTGGTTCTGTAGCAAGTGATCTCCATAGAGCAAAAATTTCTTAGTAGCCCAAATGTTACAACTCAGCAATAAGGTAGCCATCCAGCTCAGCTACAGCTTCATTTCTCTTAAGTCTTACTCTAAGAAATGTTTTATTGTCAAAATAGTTTTACTATCTAGTTTTACATTCATTCTACAGCAGTTATAGTAAACTTATGATTTGTAAGGCCTTAGAAAACTACCAGGCCAGTAATTCCTAAGGAGGCAAGTATATCTCTGGTTTGAAATTGTTATCCATTCACATTATTGCCCTTGGGATTGCCCATTTCTACCCAGGCTGGGTGCCTTTGTTCATACTTTTTAACAGTTACTTTAATTTCTCATTCAGTATTCTAAATATGTAAGATACCTAAGGGTTATCATTCTGTAAAATTGTCTTTTTATAGATGATGACTAGGACCTCTGAAGTTTCATTTCTAACCATTCTAAGTATCAGGTAATCTTCATAAGCAGATACTTAAATGAAATATTTGCTACACTTGGTACACCACAGAAAGATCTCATCACTTGATCAGTTGCTTCATCCAAAGAACAATTTTAGGCATATTGACATGGAAGGGATACTCCATTTTGTCATCTACAGCAGCCATCAGAATTAAGGCAAGGTCCTATTGCAACATCAGCACCCCAAGATGAGGTGGCTGGATTGCTCTTAAAAAATTACTGCAAGTCATCTTCCCTTGATTGTTTTGGCAATTTATGACTCAACTACATATAAGTCATTTAGACACATCAAAACTTCTTTAAGGTCTTAAAGATGATATCTCACCATGGGGCCCAGCAAATCCAATAAAGATCTATACTGGATCAAAATACCTACTGAACTACCTTTCATCTTTCTTGAAATCTCCTTATAAATACAGTCTTATTGAGTCCAGTAAAAAGGGAACCAAACACTATTCCTTTGTGTCCCAGGAATGTCCATCTTCCTTCTATTGTCTACCAGTTTTTGATATTTATGTTTTTCTCAGCTGGTGATTAACAATTGTCTGTAACAGCTTATATGAGTCAGCAGGTCATGGCTTTATTATTCCCTAAAATTTTGCAGCCTTTGTTTAAAAGAAGGATGAGTAGATCTATGAATGGTTTCTTTGTTTCTAAGTTAGATGTATCCTGTCTACCTCCATGACTCACACCTTCATAAGCTAGGCTGTAAGAAGCACTGACTTCCATATTTAAAAGATCTCCAAATACAAAAGTTCAAAAGCGGAGTAGTACCCAATAATCGCAATTTTCTGAGTTGGATCATTGTCAAGAAGACTATCAGAATAGTCAATCATGCATTTGAGATTCTTTTGTGTTAAGGGTAGAGCCATAAGGGTATCTTCTATCAAATTTATATCCCTTTCTCCTTCTTTGTTTTGCAGTTTTCCCATGCATTACAAGTTTTAGAAGCTACTATGGATTTTTTAGTACAGGTCTAATTTCCTTGCTTTCCCTGTATCCTGCCAGCTGAAGAAATTATCAGCCAACACATCCCCAGTATCCTAATTTCTTTTTTTCTCCTTCTAAACCAGAATCTTTTCCCACTGAAATAATGTATTTACATGGGCATGTTCATTCTGGGCAGATGGGTCAGCCTCAGTTGCCCATAGCAAAGACATTCAACAATCATTAGTACCTGCTTATATACCTGTCCTATATTTATAACACTCAGAAATTGCACTATATTCTCTAACAGATATTTGATGGTAACTTCATTAATGCAAGAGGTTATTTACCACACAATATACAGTGGAAGACAGATTCTGTGAGTACTGCAGTGGTATTCTACTCTCAGATAGCTTAGCTTTAGTCATGTCTTACCATCTACCTCAGGGAGCATGTAACTGTCATTCCAACAAGGAGGTATATCACCTTTTGTGTCATAGGAAAGGTAGACACATTAGATACTCAGACACAACAGTCTCAGTAGCATTTATCACCGTCCATCATCTGTTTCTTGTTTAACTCATTCTTGTTTGTATATATATATTTCTTCAAGAAGCAATTATATTATAACATTTTTCCTTATAAGATGTAAACAAATATATGTTCTCTCTAGCTAGAACACTAAGAGCCAATTAAGTAAATTACTCAACTGAAGTCTAGTTAACAGAATCAGTAAGCTTATTGGGATTACTTAAAAACAAACACAAACAACAACAACATTAACTACGCATTATTTGCAGAAGTTCAAGTGACTTAATAGGGGCTACATCCCTGAACAGCTTATTCCTACACAGGTGAAAATTCATCAAAACCAATCCTTAGGCAGTTCAATGTATGGGAGAGTCTCTTATCTCCATCATCTGTTATATTATATATAAATTTGAACAGACAGACTGTAAATCTTGAAAGTTTCAGGAGCTTCCCGAACCTGATAAGCTGTATTAGTTTTTTGAAATTTATAAATTTTACAACTTATCTTCTTCCTTCAAAAAAAAAACTTTTTCATTTAAAGAAAGTAGATATATAACAATAATTAGGTTTTTTGTCAAATATTTTTTTCTGGTTTAGAAGTCAGTTATTCTTGCTTTATGGAATGAGTTAGAAATGTCAACAATTTCAATTTATTTTACACAGCACTTTCTGCAATTAATAATACTTGTTCTTTAATTGTTTGATTCATGAATACAGTGTCATTATCTATTCTTAGAATTTATGTTGGAATACACAGTTCAGTGATTGAACATTTGTCTAGCCTTTTGTTCAGTCCCCAGAACAGTTTTTAAAAATGAGAAGAGGAGTAGAATTGATTATGAAGCCAATAAAAAGGAAGAGCAGAAAAGGAAGACAAAGGTGGGGATGAAGAAGACAGCAGTGACTTAATGCCTTTTAAGACTTTTGTAAGGGTATAGGTATGCAAATGTATGAAATTCAAAGGTAAGTAAACAAAAACAACATAATGGTTGCCATTCTGAACAGCATTCTACTTAAATAGTCAAAAGGGGAAGAGAATTTCAAAGTATCAGAGACAACATGGCTCATCACACACAAGGAAATTCTCATAGAACTATCCATGCATTTCTCAAAACTGACAGGGAGTCTTGCTATTCTAATTCATGAATCTTGATTTAATGACTAAGAGCTATTGTTTTTTAGAAAAAGAAAAGAAAAAAGGGAATCATTTCCACTTCTGTAACAAATACAGAAATTGTTACCAAATCTATCTGAAAAGTTTGGTAAAGAAAATGATCAATAATGAAATAAAACCAGTATCATCATCATCACACACACACACACACACAAACACACACACACACACACACACACACATACACATACATACATATATAGAATATATATGAGCCTATCATCTGTAATATATGTGTTGGATATATGTGCACACATGTACTCTCTTTGGGTAGGGTTGAAGTTTTTTGATTAAAGTAATAGTTTTTGGTACTAATAGACTAAGTAGACCTATAAAAAGATAAATTTTGTGGGAAAATACCAACCTTAATACTAGGTTTATTACTTCAGTTCACTTACAGCATTATTCAATAACTCTATTAAGTATTATGGAGTAATTAAATATTTAATATTCAGAGAGTAAAAACTTTTGCACAGATTATTTTAGAAGTTATACAAGTTCGTGGTACATATTTTGTTCCCTTTTGAATAGAGATTATGCTGGATATATAAATGTATTGGATATAAAACTAAGAGTAGCAAGTATTGGGATACACAGAGACTGAATGTTGCATTCTTTAAAAAACTCACATTGAAGTGCATATGTGCCAGAAAGCAATGAAAAATAATGTATGACCAAAAAAGATAAAAATATTCAATGGCCTGAAGCTAAGGCAACAAACTGTAAGAGTCCAGGTCAGGCACACAAACATCTTCTGCAGGATTACAGTAAAAAGAAAGGTAAAGAACAGTAGCTCTGAATGAGGATTTAGGCAATTACCCCTAACCCTGAAACCAACATTTCAGTATAGTAGCTGTAGAGCTTAGTATTGATTTTCAGCTTGATAGAATATAGAGTCACCTAAGAGACAAGCCCTGTGACACCTTTCAGACCCCATCATGATTACTGAACCACCTGGCTATGCTTATGAGGGATTATCTTGATTATGTTAATTTATGTGGGAAGTTTTATCATAAAAGTGGGTGGCACTTTTTCCTGGGCTTGCTTCCTGGACTTCACAAAAGGGATAAAACTAGCTGAGCATCAGCAATGTCTTCTCTCTGCTTCCTGAAGATGCAGGATGCACTGTATTAGCTGCCTGAACCATCTGTCACCCAAACTCCCTATTGTGATGTTCTATACCTACAAATTGTGACTCAAAATAAAATCTTGCCTCCTTGAGTTCATTCTTTGTTTCTTTCCTACTTTCTTTCTCTCTCTCTCTCTCTCTCTCTCTCTCTCTCTCTCTCTCTCTCTCGCTCTCTCTCCCTTCCTTCCTTTCTTTCTTTCTTTCTTTCTTTCTTTCTTTCTTTCTTTCTTTCTTTCTTTCTTTCCTTCTTTCCCTCTCTCTCCTTCCTTTCTTCTTTGTTTCTTTCTTTGTTTCTTTTTTCTTTCTCTCTTTCTTTCTCTCTCTCCTTCCTTCCTTTCTTCTCTCTTTCTTTTTTTCTTTCTTTCTTTCTCTCTCTCTTTTTTTTTTTGCTAATAATAACAAGAAGAGTAACTAAAACATAATCAGGCATCAGCTTCAAACAAGTGAAACTCACCAACTTGAAGTAATCTTTGGAGAGACAGTCTAAGCATTTATTTAAAAGCAAATGGGAAGTGATCCTGAAGAAGTAATGGTTAAACAAACAGATGAGGGAAAGAAATAGTTATATTATTAGCAGGTTAGATAAACCCACAGAGAAAAGTGAAATCTTAGAATTGAAACTTTCAAGAATGCCATCCTTGGGAATCATTTCACTATACACTGTGGGCAGAATTACCGCTGGTCAGAGACAGGAGAAAGTAGTATAATTTTCTATCTATTTATTTCACGTTTTCTCTAACTGAATAGTCTTTACCTCATAGGAGATCAGACTTCTCTAGTTTTTAATTCATACAATAAACACATCTCAACATTTTAGTCCCTAGAGGCAAAATTTGAAAACCCACTGTTCACTTCAAAGATTTGACAATTTTGCTAAAGACTCAAGTATTTGACTATTCAGAGACATCTATACAGACTTCCATGTGGTCCTTCTCTTAGCTTGCAAGGGGATATTGAAGTTTCTGAGAAGTATATAATGATTCATATGCATATTTATAAATATAACATCCATGAATGCAAGTATTGTAAGAGATTTTCTTTTAATCTCAAGATTTTTTGTACTTAAGAGATTTTTTATGGTGTTCAAGCATTAAAACTTGAATGCTAGCTATTTATTCGAGTTGCATGTAATTGGTGTTTTAAACATTCAATTTAATACTGGCTTAAATATAAAAAGCACTAAACGAAAGTAATTCCATATTTCTTTCATCATCTTATCATAGTCTGTATTCTTAGCGAAGTTACTGTTACATTCCTATGAATTTGCCTGCCTAATTTTTCTCTTCCTTGTTAAAATGGAGCCTCTTTTACAATATGACCTCAGTCCCTAAACCACAATTGGCACAAGTGGATCGGCAGATTATAATTTATTAACTATCATGATGTGTACTGTGTATTACATAAACATACATGCTACACATAATGTGCAAAATATACCATCATACTGTTATCATGCAGCTTTTCGTGGATTCTGAAAGTAATAATATGACTCAAAACAGAGGAGTTCATTTGTTGTTGGGGAATTCAATGCATTGGAATGAAAAAAGAAGTGGTAATGAATTAGACGGTGATACTCGAACCAATGAGGAACCTTGTACCTAACTTTCAAATCTTATTGGAAAACGAAGGACACAGGTATCAATTCAGTTACTAAGGAGCAGCCATCTTTTCGGTATGTTCTCTAGCATAGTGCTGGTCCCTTCTTGTCATACTGCCTTACAGCTACTTCATCTTTCAAGAAAATGTCATAGGTTTCTATCACTGTGACAAAACAAAATGGCCAAAGACAATTCTAGGGAGGAAAGGGTTTAATTCATCTTATACAGCCAACTGAATAGTCCATCACTCAGAGAATTCAGAATAGAAACTTAAGCCTAGAACCTGAAGGCAGAAACCAATGTGCATGCCATAGAGAAGTGTTGCTTAATGGCTGGCTTCTCGTGGCTTTCTCTGCCTGCCTTTTTTTTATTAGATATTTTATTTATTTACATGTCATATGATATCTTTTCCAAGTTTCCCCTCCAAAAAAATAAAATAAAATAAAATAAAAAAACAAAAACAAAAACAAAAACAACCCAACAATAAAACCCTGTTCCTTCTCCTCTCCCCCTGCTCACCAACCCACCCTCTCCTGCTTCCTGGCTCTGGTATTCTCCTACACTGGGGCATAGAACCTTCACAGGGCCAAGGGCCTCTCCTTCCATTCATGACCTATTTGGCCATCCTCTGCTACATATGCTGCTGGAGCCATTAGTCCCAACACATGTACACTTTGGTTGGTGGTTTAGTCCCTGGGACCTCTGAGGGTACTAGTTAGTTCATATTGTTGTTCGTCCTATGGGGCTTTCTTAAAGGTCCCAGTGGTAACACAGCCCACAGTAAAGTGGGTCCTCTTAAATCATTCAACTGTCAAAAAAAAATTCTTACAGGTTTGCCCACAGTCTAATGTGGTGCAGATATTTTCTCAATTGAAACTGCCGTTTCCCAAAGGACTTGGTTTGTGTCAACTTGACACAACACTAAGCAGCGCAGCAGGATATTGAAATGTGAGACTGCGTATAAGATTGATGCACCAGGAACCCTCGGGCTTATCACAGTTTCTCTATTATTTAATGTTTACGTAGAATGACCACTTTATTAAAATTAAAGGATAAAGAAATACTCCATTG
Organism: Mastomys coucha; assembly: GCF_008632895.1. NCBI lineage: Eukaryota > Metazoa > Chordata > Mammalia > Rodentia > Muridae > Mastomys > Mastomys coucha. The sequence goes on from NW_022196913.1 coordinate 5,338,746, forward strand.
AATTTGGGGGGGTACTAACAGAATATTTGTCATGTTCAAAGTTTAGAGGACACCTACATGCAGTTCTTACATTTATTTATTTTTTACTCTGTGAAAGCATATACTTGTGTTCATTGACTCAATTATAACATATCACACTGATCTTTAAGAGATTTTCTACTTATTCTAAATAATATACACATTTATAATATTCTGGATCTTTAATGCATCTCTCTGTTCTGAATGAGCCATGTGCACTTTTTTCCTAAGAATGTATTACATCAGGTTATTCTACTTGTGCAATGATAGAGACATTCCACAAGCAGGACTATAAATGAGGTGCCATGCCCACTCGTCTACTCCAGTAAAGCCTGTGTGTCAGGCAGAGGTGTACAACTTCAATGGGAGTTTGCCTCCTGGGTATTCAGTCAGGCGCTGGCATCTCCTAACTCAGAAGTGTTCCAGATTAGTCTTTCCAATCCTCAACATGCCTTCTTATTCAGGCATAAAGGTGCCCCAAGAAATGATTTGTAAATAGTTAAAACTAAGATTAAACATTGTTCCCTGTCATTAGCTTGGAATTTCTCACAAGGAAACTGCCTTATCAGACAGGGTGTCCTCAGAGTTAGGAGTAGAGGTCAGACACTATTGCTAACTGTAAACATAGTTAGAATTCTCAGAGCAGTCCCACAGAAGACAGAATTGTTTTATATACCAGAGAGGAATTGAAGGGCTTCCCTCACTTTAGGGCATTCTCAGGAACTGCTAGAATGGGACTTCCTGGTGCTTGCCTCCAACAGACCCAGAGAATTAGCTTGGGACTGCCAAGATAGCCCCAGCGGGAAGGGCACCACTGCTCTGCTGCTTCACACCTGGATGCCTGATCTTACTGACCTTGATGTGGCCCTCACCTGCCTAGGTGACTTTTGTCATTCGCCCTGTTTTCTCTACACTATATAAACCTGGTTTTCATTTTGTGCAAACACATTCAGATTCGAGATTGAGATTCAAGCCTCATGAGGTCCACACCCACCCTGGGCCCAGAGCACTCCGGCCCAGGGGGTGCAGCGCCTGTCCAGAAGAGGTGGTTGTTTTAGAACCAGTGTGTTTTAGATGGCCTCAGATGTATCTCCAGTGCTGAGCTGCCAGATTTTTCTTTTCTCTTTTATAATGACTGTAAAAGTCTGATGCCATTTTTGAGAATATACACTCAGACTCAGCACTTCCTTGTATGACTCTGTCACTCGTCAAATTTTTTGCCCACCTGACCAGAACTCTACTCACCCCGCAGAACAAGAGGTCCCCGCAGCAACCCAGTCCATGGCAATATGGGGATGGTTTTAGACTTATCCTTTCTGTTACTTATCTATCTAGGTTTTTCGTGTAACTACTGATAGGCTTCAAATAAATTACAAGAGCTTAGGTTTCCATAATGAAAACAGTGTTCCAATGTCAGACAAACCAGGGTCCACTTTTTAGAGTAGAAATAAATATAAAATTACAGATTTTTTAGATGAAATGTCTTCTTACATCCTGAAGCATATTTAACATAGCATATATTAAATTAGATATTAGTCATTAGCTCCTTTGTTTAGACTTCACAGTGGTGGAAAGTCAACTCTATTGCTAATTTTTTAACCACTTTAGGTTTATATAAAAAGTAAAGCTGAATCAGTTTTATTTTCCATAATAGGAACTTTTGGTCAGTTAATGCAAAGATGTTGATTCCAAGACAGTGTTGGGATAGTATTCATACAATTATACTGTGTTTCAATTGATTGTTATTTACAATGTTCCTGCTTTGCCAGTGCCATCCTGGCTATACTGAGTGTGCAAGCCCCTAGGGTCTCTGTTCATAGTGGAAAACAACATTAATGCTTCTGAGTTGGAACTTTGCTTGTCATTCCATGTGTCCTCAGACTTCTGGTATTTGCAAGGCTTCCAATGCCATTAACACAAGAGTAGGTCTCAATGTAATTTCATTTTCAAACCTTCTTACTTGGCAAAGGGTTCAAACCTGAACCAAATTTTCAGTGGCTTTGTAATAGTTCTTTTCTAAATGTTCAGTAACTCGTTACATTTACCAGATTCAGCCTGACTTCCATTGTACACATAGTTTTACTCTAGTGTTGGTGTCAAGACAGAGCCATGGCTACCTGCTTAACCATTGCTGTTTAAAGTTCTAAGCAAGGGAAAATATTCTAAAGTGGACTGAGGTTCTCCACCATTTCCTGGCTCAAGTGAATTCAGAGCTGACATTTACTTCTCTTAATTATATGTACTATGCTCTGGAGTTGAACCATGCTATTAGAAACATTCTATTATATTTTGTGTTAAATTTCCATAATGCATAATGCTGGCACCAACTGTTAAAAATAACAGGAGCAATAATAACAATGGCAGGGCCAAAGACTAATTGGCATAGTGAGTATAATTAGCACTGTGTAGAACACTGCCAGCAAGTCTACACTGAAGAGTTATATTGATTTCCCCATGTATTTTCCAATGTGCTAGCAGTTTTACAATGCATTTATATCAAAGAGGAACTCTAATCTGCTACCTCAAATTTTTCCTCATAACTTTTGAAGGTCAGAGTATTATTAACAGAGAAATTGATCGATGACCAGTAAATAGCTGCCCCAAATATGAATTTACTTGAGAGTTGAATCAAGTTATCACAACTCAAGCATTTGCATTTTCTTATTGTTAACTCTCCAGGAAAAATGCTTTAAAAGTAGCTCATATTAACCAAAATTACTGAATTGATGGATAATAGTAAGCTGATATTTTATCAATTCATATTTACAAATATGAACATCTCATTCTTTGCATTATTAATTATTCTCTTGTTAGAGGCACCGGTGCATATCATAATTCAAAACTAAATAGAGTGAGATAATAAATACATTTATTTCAGAAAACTTGACACATTTATCAGATTAATCAATTTGATATACAACCTATGTCATTTGAATTTGTGGTTTAGTTCTGTGTTTGGGTATAGCATTCACCTATATGGTCAAAGTAAAGAGGAAATGGATACATTTTACTTATTTATTTAAAACTCCAGGAAGATTTATTTTCTTCTAAGTTTTAAACTGAGTAATACTTATTGAACTATCTAGCCCATCTCTGGGAAACTTCCTCCTCTCTCACTGTGGGTTCTGCTTTCATTGGCAGCAAGTGTTTTCCAAGAGTTTACCATCATAGCACGAATCCCATACTGCCAAGGCTTGGCGTGTTTGTACCTCTTCCCTGCTAACTGCCATTACTCTTCCATTGTCTAAATGTTATACTTCCTTCTTATTGGTAAACTGTGTTTGTAAAAATGGTATTTTTAAAAGTGTACTTCCTGTCATTTGCTGCCTGTGTAGAAGAGGCTTGCAACACAAAGGTCTTTCTGCACTGACTGATCACAGACTCTGGCACAAGGCTGAAGAAGGGTCAGCCTATGAGAGATTAGCTCCCATGCATGCAGTTGTTTAAGCCTGAGTGCAGAGGGAGTTGCCTGCTCTGTGAGTTTTTACCCCACATTAAGTAAAGAGTTTTTATTCTAGACCCAGTTTCTTGATATGATATAATACAGCATGCCTCTGCTGCTACACAAGTAACTGATTTCAAAGATGAGACACATTAATATTATTGTTGGTACTCTGCATGAGAGGTTTAACCACCAAACATTCATTGTAGAAGAGTTCCACAGGAAATGCTTTCTGTTTTCCAAGTAAAGCAAGGGTATATAACAAGAACTATACAAAATGCACACATATTTTAAAGATTTCCTTTTTATTTTATTTATACGAGTATTTTACTTGAACATATGTTAAGTGTACTTTGTGCAAATAGTACCCTCAGAGCCAGAAAGATTTATATCATCATGCTGGAGTTATACATGCTTGTGAGCTGCTATGTAGGTGCTGAGAAATACAAGTGCTAGTAAATGTGGAACCATTTCTCTAGTTTATTACATACAAAACAAACACACACACACATGCACACTTGAACACACACACATAAATGCACACTGAAAATACAAATACTGAAAAAGACCAATGTCTAATTAAATAATAGCACCTGAAATGTTTCATCTACATACATATCTAATTAGTGTTTATTTGACCACTCAACTTAGAGCTGTCTTTACGGAGAGGCAAGATGACTTAAGTACACTCAAGATTTTGCCTCCCACAGGAACCAAACTTTAGTAAGAAAAATGGTCACATTGAGATAGACTTCACAGGCAAAAACTATAAGTATTGTTGTGGCTTGTGTCAATCAAAATATGTCCTTAATAGCTCACTTCAGTATGTACAATTTTTCTTCCCCTTTTCTCTCCACAAGGTAAAGAAAATCTCTTCTCTTGAGTCACTTTCCTTACCCCATTTTATATCCATAATAGAGGAAACTGGCTGACCTAGTTTAAATATAAACAGCAAATATCTTTATTTTCTATCAAGGATTGATTCTGCATTTTAGCACAAACCCCTCTGAAACCAATTAATACTGATTTCTGACCTACATAATAGATTGTGAATTCTATTTTTTTCCTTTTTGTTATAGTTCCTTTTTCAAAAGCAACACATTTTTTTATAGGGCCTCCGATCAGTCCCTTGGGTAAATGTATAAATTTGTATAGATCACATAAAACAGATTTCTAAGATGCTCTTTATCCAATGGTTTCACATTATTACATAAGTTTTAAAGGAAATGGCATCTCCCATATTGCCTGAGTCCATTTTATATTTTTATGCTTGCAATGTTAAATCTGTCTACTCACAGAACAGTTCTTGCAGTAAAATGTTGAAGCATCTTTCTATTTCAGAAAATTAGAGAATGCATAGTTATGTTTTTATATTCTGTGAATGACTTTATTGTGATTTGCCAATAGAATTTCAAGTAAAAGTTGAGAACCACCAATTTCTTAGTGGTCTTGGGAATGTATTTAATGCTTGTCACATAGTCTATTTTCTTAAATATTTTAGATACACATAGTACACATATTATCTTTACTGAGTGACTTCAACAATATAGTGTATGCCTAAGTTATTTATCTCTACCTCTTTTATCAGATAATTCCTATATAGATCAATCAATTATTGGAATAAATAATTTATTAGAGTCTCCACAATAAACAAGGTTTACTAATTAATTTTTATAATTTTATAATAATGTTATTCTCTGCTTTCAAGCTTTGGTTTGAAACTAAATGCATGCTATCTCTCACAATTATTCTTTAGAGTTCATTGATATTTACTCAATGGCACATGATGTCTCTTGGGTAACTTGTCCTAGATGAATTTACTTCTGATTTTTAACATTTTGAATAATTAATACCTTCAGATTAAATAATCATTTATTAGTTTAGTGTTATTTACAACTGTAGTGTTTTCTTTGATGGCTTCTTTGTATCTTGTATGTATATTTATTATAAAGTTTTATTTCACTGCAGCTGCAACCTCCCACCCTACAGCTAGCTCTGTCTGCCTCCCAGGAGGCATACTCTATCACTAGACACACAGGTGAGAGCCTCCTCTCACCCACCTAATTCCTGTGCCTTCTGGGACCCTCAGCAAGCCAAGCACCCATGGGCTTTGCCTTACCCTGTTGGAGCTCCATTTTCCTTCTGCTGTACACTCATACCTGCATCACTGATCAACATACTGCCCCTTACCTCTCAGCTACCCTGCTTCCCAGGAGGATGGTTCAAACCTGAGACATACAGTTCTACCTGCCTCCTGGAAGTCCTAATGAAACCCAGGACACCCAGGCCAACCAATACTACAGAACCAGATGTCTAACGGCAAGTACAAGAACATAATCAATAGAAGCCAATGAATATGGCACCATCAGAACATAGCTCTCCTACTACAGTAAGCCCAGGACATCCTAACACATCTGAAGAGCAAGACTGGGATCTTAAATGTAATACAACCAATTTAATCTTATCCCCAACTAGCTTACAAATAAATGACACTCAGACAACGATTATTTTATTTGGCTTTTTACTATTACTGGGGTAAGCCCTAATCTACTTTTCTAACTGCTGATGGGCTACCTCTCCAGCAGTGTACCCCAAATGTTGTTTCTCCTGGTCATGTGCTCATGGTCCATTTCTCCTCATGGAAACTTCTTCCTCTTCTCTCATTCTTTCTCTCTCCCCTTCGTGTCTCTCCTTTCTTTTCTCCACACTCCAGTAGTCAAAAGCCACTGAACTCTAATCTCTCCAATAATTGGCTGTAGGTAATTTTATTTCACTAACAGTTTTAAATTAAGGAACAAGTTTTGGACAACAAAAAGGTGTAAATTCACTGCTAGGCCTAGACTTTCTGGTACAGAATTTAGCATTACAATAAAATACAATGGAAACATACCTCAGTAACATAGATAGACACCACCTCAGAATGAAGGGCTGGGAAAGGTTTTCGAAGTAAATGGACCCAAGAAACCAGGTGGAATAGCCATTCTAATATCCAATAAAATAAACTTTCAACCAAAAGTTATTTAAAGAGATGGAGAAGGACACTTCATACTCATCAAACGAAAATCCACCAAATTGTCATCTTGATTCTGAACATCTATGCCTCAAATGCAATGGCATGCACAATCATAACAGAAACTTTAGTAAAGTTCAAATTGCACATTGAAGCCCCCATAATAATAGTGGGGTACATCAACACCCAACTCTTAACAATGGATAGGTCATCAAAACAAAGACTAAACAGAAGCAATGAAACTAAGAGATGTTAAGAATCAAATGTATTTAACACAACCTACTCCAAAACTGACCATACAAAGCAAGTCTCAACAACACAAGAAGATTGAAATAACTCCTTCCATTCTATCAGATCACTATGGATTAAGGCTGGACTTCAACAAAGAAATCTCACATTGTGGACTCCTTCCCCCCCTTTGTTGCTTGGGAGTGACTTGGTTCTGTGACAGGCTGCAAGCTGGAGTTGAGCACCTGCTGTGTGGAGGAGTCCTGACTGCTGCTCCTTAGATCAAAGACTTAGCAGGTCTCATGCTTATGTTAAAGGTTTAACGGATCTTCCTTTCAAGTTCTCCTTCTGGTCTGGTGTTAATGGATTTTCTCCTGTTTATGTTAAGATGAGCAAGTTTCGAATTCCTCTGGGTCTGGTTCCTAGCATAACTATAAATACTGAGTGAATTTCAGTAAAGCTCTCTCTCTTATCACTTCTACCTGGCTTCTGTGTCTTTCCTTGTTAACTGTTTGCCTTCCTAGGACCCAATTAACCCAGTTGGTATATTTACCCACGGAGGAAGAGAGACCACGGGCCGGTCCCCTTCATCACATACTCATGGGAACTGAATAAATCTCTACTCACTGATCACTTGTTCAGGGATAAAATAAAGAAAGAAATTAAAGACTTTCTAGAATTCAATGAAAATTAAGGAACAACATACCCAAACATATGAGACACAAAGAAAGCAGTGTTAAGAAGAAAATTCATAGCATTAAGTACCTTCATAAAAAATTGGAGAGATCCTATACTAGCAACTTAAAAGCAAACCTGAAAGCTCTAGAAGCAAATATACCTAAGAGAAGCAGATAGAAGAAAATAGTCAAACTCAGGGCTGAAATCAATTAATTAGAAACAAAAAGAATACAAAGAATCAGCAAGCCCAAGAGCTGGTACTTTAAGAAAATCAACAAGATAGACAATGCCTTAACCAAATTTACAGAAAGGCAGAGAGTCAGTATCAAAATTTACAAAATCAGAAATGAAAAGGGAAACATAACAGCAGAAACTGCGGAAAATCAAAGCATCATTAGGTTTTACTGTATTCCACAAAACTGGAAAATCGAAATAAATAAATGATTTTCTAGACAGATACCACTTTCAAAGTTAAATCAAGATCAGGTAAACTATCTAAACAGTTCCAGAACTCCTACAAAAATGGAAGCAGTAATTAAAATCAACCAACCAATAAAAGCCCAGGGCCAGATGGTTTTAGTGCAGAATTCTACCACACTTTCAAAGAGGAGACCTGAGATGGGAGAAGCTTCCAGGAGTCAATGTAGGTGACCTTAGCTGAGATGCCTCGCAGTGGGAACATAAAACTTGTGAGGCAGTGGTCTGTTCAGGCAACCCCGGGCCCAGGCGAGAACAGGTCTGGAACTCCGGAGCTCCCGTGGGCAATAATTTCTACCTGCAAGGGATGGAAGGAGTTCAGCTATACCTCCTGCCACCCTGGCTCCTGTTTCAGTCCCAACCACCCCTAGTTCCTAGTTCCCCCGCAGGAGATGTTTGTTCTGTCATGTAGACAATACCCCAAGCTCCCAGATAGACCCTACCTCCAGATAGAGAGCCAGATAGTCCCACCTCACAATATAAGGGGCAGTTTGCCCCCTCCTCTCTTGCTCTCTTGCTTTCTTCTCTTGACCTCCTCTCTTTCTTGCTCTCCCCTCTCTCTTGCTTTCTCTTTTGCTCTCTTGTTCTCTTCCTCTCTTCCTCTCTTGCTCTCTTCTTTTCTTGCCCTCTCTCTTCCTCTCCTCTTCTCTCCTCTCCTCTCTTCTCCTCTCCTCTCTTTCTTCTCCTTTCTCTCTTTCTCCATGTGGTCATGGTCATGGCTGGCCTCTTTTCTTTTTCTAATAAAATATCATGACCATGTATTGCCTCCTTTTAACTAATACATCACACAGCCCCAGCATCAGCAGCAGAGAGACCCGGGCCAACAGGAACCTGAAGAGACTATCTCCTATAGCCACTCAGGACCCCCCATGGAGGAATAAGGACACCAACCCACCCACAAAATGTTCGACCCAAAAGTTTTCCTGACTAAAAGAAATACAGGGGCAAAGATAGACCAGAGACTGAAGCAATGGCCAACCAAAAACTGGCCCAACTTGGAACCTATCCTCTGGGCAAGCTCCAATCCCTGACATTATTAATGATATTCTGTTATGATTGCAGACAGGAGTTTAGCATTACTATCCTCTGAGAGAATCTACACTGCAGCTGACTGAAAGAGATGTACATACCCACACCAAACATTGTACAGTGCTCAGGGACTCTTATGGAAGACTTGGGGGATGATTGAAAGAACTGAAAAGGATAGGAACCCACAAGAAGACCAACAGAGTTAACTAACCTGGACCCCTGGGAGCTCTCAGAGACTGAGACACCAACAAAAGAATATATATGGGCTAGAACAAGGCCCCTGGCACCTAGGTAGCAGACTCCATGCAGATGGCCCAATGACTATAGAGGAGGCTCTATTTAAAGCTGTAGCCTGACTGAAGTATCCATTTCTCAGGAGAGCTGCCTTGTTTAGCCTCAGTGGGAGATGATGAGCCTAACATGGCAAAGACTTGATGTGCCAGGGTGGAGGTGGAGAAGGGGAGCAGGGATGGAGGGAGGAATTCCATCAGCGGCATGGGAGTGGAACAGCATTTGGGATGTAAATTAATTAATTAATTAATTAAAATTTTATTTTGTAAAAAACTTAAAGTATAATTATACTGTCTAACTTGCTTGTTCTCTGAATGTGATTGTGTTTGTGTTATATAAAACACATTAGATATCTTCTTCTTCTATGCTCTAAGAATGCTTATTTTATGTGATTTTTTTTTTACATTTCAGTGTTGTATTTGAGCATAATGAGTATTAGCTTTATTTCAATATTATGAAAGTTAGAAAATCTATAGAAATAGTGTGAAATTGTTTCCTCCATTTTTATAAGGTATTACATATCAATAATAAATTGAAGCACATTTGCATGTTTAAGGATTCTAGGTCTATTTACATGACAGAGAATTAAGCCTCACACTCATAATAGGTTTTGCTTATAATCTGAAATACTGACAGTGGAGTGTCCAGATACTCCCAGCATCTACTCATATAACTAAGTAGTTTAGTCATCTCATACACTAATTGTATTTTTTATAATTTTTTATTTCATTCCACTTCCAAAATGAAATTGTTGTTCAATGACTTTCTTTTTTGTGCAGAGATACTTACAAAGTCATGAAATTGCCCCTGTCTTCTCTTCAAAAGAAGCCACTAAACTCTGGTTCTAGGTTACATGGAGCAGGAAATTTCTAAGAAGATACATCCTCAATAGCAGTCCTTCATCGGAATTTTTATTTTTACTGTCATTTTGTGGCACCTGGGACTTCTATTTCTCCCTTAAGTTCAACTATGCTTTTATTGTCTGCCAGGCAGGCTCCCTGCCAGGCAGAACCAGGCGAGAGACTGAGAGAACCTGATCCAGCCGAGCCTCTCTCTTGGGGCTGAACGGGATGGTGAGTGTCGTGGCTCGGATCTCCTGCCTCGAGAGAATAACCACCTGGAGCCGAGAGTCTGTCAAAGCAGGAACTCATTTTAATGTATTAATCTTTTCTTTATAAAGGGCTGAGAGAGGAGGCAGGTAAGATCTCAGATGTTCTGGGACAACCTAAGACAGGTCGTGGAGCATGCCCCTTGAGCCAGAGTGACACATGGTATCCAAACACAGGTAAGACCCCATGTGGGGGACAACCTAAGACAGGAGCCATGTAACCTGAGGTGAGATGATGTAGGAGGAGGGGAAAGTTGACGAAGGGAATGGGGTGAGTAATGGAACCAACAGTTACTCTATGTCAGCAGGAGCTAGGCAAAGGCAGGTTTAAGCAGGTTGTGCTGAATCACTCCAGTATAGAAGTGACTGAGACAGTTTACAAAACTCGAGCCAGGCTCAGGTTTGTCCTCAAGGCCCAAACCAGGGACAAATAGAGCCCAACAATAGTATTTTGGAGAATATTTCCAATATCTATTCTGCCATGTATCCCATTCTACAAGCAGCAGCCAGAGAAATCTTTTCAAAGGGAACATCACATGTTCCAAATCCTTTTAATATCATTCCAGTGATCCTAGAATTAAGACAAAGCTCCTAAACAGGCCAACAAAAGCCTGTGTGCATATTTCTACCAATGATGTAGCTTGGTTTTACATCACATTTTCATGGACTCTTTGTTATTCAGGAGCTGCAGTCTGCAGTTGGATCGCCAACAAGCCCTTTTGCTTGCTTCTGCTTCTTCTCTTATGAAGGCCCCTCCATCTCCTGTTCCCTGGTTTATTCTTCTTCCCTCCCAAACTCAATTCACACCTTATTTTCTCAACATAGTCTTTTCTTGACCTCTAAGTTGATCATATTCTCTGATTCCATAACTCACAGTTCATTCCAATCACCATATGTACTCAAATGTCACACACACACACACACACACACACACACACACACACACACACACCTCACTCTGCTCATATTTGTATGTATACCCTGTAAATTATCTCAAAGAAAACGCACCTATTTTTGTATGTTTTATGATATATGTGGAATAAAGTTGACAAACCAGAAGTAGTCCTGAATGTGAATGTGGGCAATATTTTATTCAAAAAATACAAGTTTTGTTTCTTCATTCAGGAGGAATTTTGTCAAGATAGCATACTCATTTCTCTTTCCTTCCACCTTTTCTATGGAATTGTAGGCCTCTATAGGCCTCGATAGGCATTTGATGTGCTCTGCCTTCTCATCAGGGTGATGATTATAGGTGATGCCTATTTAAAAACAGTTCTAGGTTATACTTAGTAAGAGTTCAGGTGAAATAAGGCATTTCTACATAGTATATATTCATTCATGGGTTCAAAACATCTGTCCTGAAGACATACATGTTGCAGGAATTATTAAAAATGAATCCACCCTGCAAACTCTTTCCCGCAAGACCACATTCTAATGCTGGTACTGGCCAGCCACAACACTATGTCCCAGCGGGCTCTTGTCATTCTCTCCCAGCTAACAAGATCATCTCACTTACATACATAATTTTGTACACCCCACAATCAGTATCTAGCACCTAGTACCTGGTAAAGCATGACTCTTAAGGCTTAATTATCTAATCAGGTTTATAGAAAAATATCACAATTTACAAGATGTCAATACAAAAATTTTAGAGACAAAGGATAAAGACAATGTTTTAACCCAATTATCCCAACCTTGTTAAAACCTTAGCTACCTGTGGCTACTATAACCACACGGGGTCTGAATCGTCTTCTTCTCCAGCCTTGGCTGGGCTTCTTGATTCTCGGCCACCTTCCTGCTCCTGCCTTTTCCCTCCTCAACTTCTAGCTCCACCTCTCTATTCTCGTCCAATCACAGGCCTGTCACTGCCCTAATGTCATTAGACAGAGAAAATGTTGTAACACATACACAATCAACAGTTTATATATCTTCAAAGGGGTATGACCAGGTTTTCAAAGAAGAAATTTCTAGTCTTTTTTTCAAGCAAACTATTCCTTCCTGGGAAACACATAAAGAGTTTAGGTAAGGAACTAGTAAACACAGAAGAGTAATGGACATGAGGAATCTTGACTTATATGAAGTCCAGACTCTACAGAGAACAAATTGAGAGAGTAGATAGGATACTGGGATATTTTAAGACATGTGGATCACATGATCAGAGGGAGAAATTTCCTTAATAACTTTCCTGTAAGCTACAGAGGCAAATAAATCCTATGGCATTGCTTAGCCTGGGAAACCAGAGTTCCTATAAATGATACAGACACACAGCACCTAGGCAAATACCCAATATTTCTTGACTGGCTGCTTTGTTCATTTCAGATTCCAGAGTCTAGAAAACCTGGAATCTAATATCAGGGCCTGCATTAGAAGAAATTTACCTTTTTACAAAAAGAAGACACACAGAATATATTTTTCACATATTCTCTTATTCTTTCCAATCCACTTCTTTGTCAATTCAATAATATCAGTCAAAATTAAAAAAGGGTATTCCAGTCATTTTTCTGGTCCACAGCTTCATATCAGTAACAACAGAGACTCACTCAGGAATAATGGTCCACCAGTTTCTCATTATGCCTTAATCCCTCAAGTACATCGCAATATAACTATCAATGTGTATGAAAATACAGAAAATAAATAAGTACTTCTTTGTACCTGTAATTCTGTCTGTAGAAAAGTCATGGATCGCTATTTTTTTCCCAAGTTGAAACATTCCCTTTGGGAGGAGAAATTAGCATCCTAATATTTAGTAGGTGCATGAAACTTAATCGTATTTAGAATGATCATAAAGCAAACAAAGCTCATAAAGCTCAGAAATATACATAGCTCACAAGTTACCATCCCTACCATCCCAGTGTGATACAAACAGCAGACAGTTGCACAGAAAGGAGGATGTTGCAATGGAGTTGACCACAGGCTGAGTTGGAAAATCAGTAGCACAAGTTTTTATGAATTACTACCAAGGAGAAACTGGGAATTTCAGTGACAATGCTTTTGTTTACCCACACCTGCATTGTAGAGTCTGCCCGTGGATCCTACACGGTTGTGGATTGCTTTGGACTGGAGATGAACCGGGCCTGTGGAAATAAGCGGGTGGGGAACAAAGAAGGAAGGACACCAAGAATATGTATCAAAGCGTGCTTTACTTAGGGTGCAATGTGTTTATATAGTAAAAGGCAAAACAAAACCATAACAACCAAACTTTTAACATAAACAAGATAGCAGACATAGTGTCGCAAACTCTGTTTACAGCAGGAACTTCAAGCTGGAGTTCTGGCAGAAGTTAGCTGAGTACCAGTCCTTTGATCTCTGATGCTGTGGTGTCAGCATTTCACACCACAGGTGGCCAGCTTCAGCCCAGGGGCTTGCCAAGCAGGCTTTTGGTTTCACAACAGTGTCCGAGCAGAGGGGAGGGAGTCCACACTGCATGAAAAAATAAGCCTAATAAATTCATTTTTCTTCAACTTAGAACTGAGAGGAATGCTTTAGTTGCTCCATTCTAGGTAATCCTAGATTGAATCTAGATTGAATTCTATTATTATCATCCTAGGAAGAATCAGGCAACAACATCAGACTCTGACTTTTAGTCTTTATCTTGCTTCATTTTTTTCTGTTCATTTTCATTGGATAATTTTCACATGGAAGCTACAGGAAAACAATGCAGCCAAGAAGAGATTTGAAAACCCAAACGACAGTACAAATCCAGAGTTTAGGCGACATTTTCTTTTAAAAAGAGTCCAGAGTAGTAATAAAAAGTACCAATACAAATACACATACAAATATACACATACAAGACACTGGCTTATCAAGGTACTGTTCTGAAAGTATTGAGTTTACCAAGGTCTTTAGACTATCTAGACTCAAGTTCATTGTCATTCAAGCAGCATCAAGTATGGTTCCTATCTTATAAAATGGACTTTAAGTCAAATAAGACATTGGTTGATACTGCCACAAAGTTTGTGCCATCACTGCACTATCTTATTTTGAGGAAGTCTATCACTGTAGGTCAAAGGGTGTGTGGCTGACTTGGAGTATACATTTCTCATTTGGTAACATCATACACTATATTTGTGTATCAAAGACTGTAGCACTGAGCAGTGAAAACTCTAGGTCACCACCAGCTTGACTTCTCCACATTTAGTGTGTTATATCAGTGCTGTCTTAAGCAATGGGTACTTGCCTGCAGTTTCTGGAGAACAGTCTATATTCTTGACAATAGCCTAGGTTGTTTAGAAGTTCCATAAGAATTCTTTGTCTAACAATTAAATGTAACCTGTTCCTTGTACTGGAAGCTTCATTTGATGGGAAAAGATGTCCAACTAGATCTCTGTCTTCTCCATTATTGGGTGTTTCCCTCGGATTGCTTTCATATGTGTATACTTTAGGAAGTTTCTGCAGTATTAGGTTTTCAAACCACCCCTGAAATAGTCCTTCATTTTAGCTGTACTCTCTCCCTTGCCCTCATGCTCTTTGCCCTTCTCAGTAGAACAAAAGTTATAGAGTGAAGTGCATTACCACCACAACACAAGGTACAGTCTAAAACCACAGACTAGAAATGTTAACAATGTATCACATTTTCTTTAGAATCAGTTTAGACTATAATATTGGTCTATGAATAAACAGGCAGACAGTCATATGTTTGAGCTATGATATATATATATATATATAGGCATATATATACATACATACATATATATATATATATATATATATACACACACACACACATATATTTGTATACCATTGGAGAGACATTTATAGTTAACAGTCAATAACAAAAATTAAATTGAAAAATGACAGTGGTGGCATGATAAGTTCTGATTTTCAGTTAAATAACTAAGATTGGTGTGCGTATGTGTACAAGTGTACTTGTGTTTATGTGTGCATGTATGTGTATGGGTGTGTGAGTGTGTATGTGTGTACATGTGTGCTGTATGTATAAGCATGAGTGTGTGTGTCCAGGAATTCTATATGTGTGTGCAATGTATGCCTGTTTGTTCACATGCATGCAGGTATGTGTATGTGTGTGTATGTGTGTATGTATGTGTGTGTGTGTGTGTGTGTGTGTGTGTATGTGTCTGTGTCTGTGTCTGTGTATATAAATCCATTCATACTGAAAACAGATAATAAGAAACTTCCCAGGGTCTGTGGCTTTGTTGGATCATATGGTCTGTTAACTTATTTTAATTCTTTAAGTGCTTTAAGGTATAGGAAATTGTCCACTTGTTGGGAATAGCTGGGATTGGGAAAATTTTGACTCCTGATACAAAAAGAGGGGACTAGAATAAATCTGAAGCAACAGAATTATATGAGTGTATTTTTAAAAGAATTTCACAAACCTAGGATATTATTATCCAACAAAAAATGTTATATTCATACTAATTCTTGAGTTTTATTGATGAATTTGTAATTAGGCACAGCATTCTTCATTATGTAACAGACAAGAGAACAAAGCACTGATTGAAACCAAACAATCCCTTCCTGCTCTGGCACAGATCCTTCCTCAGAATGGACCAGGTTGGATCATACAAGAGGCCCATTTGCCAGAGACTGGATTTTCATAATGTGAGCCATTCTTCCTCATTGTAATTACAGATAATGTTGCTGGGAAAGCTGAAGACACATTGAATAATGAATTCAACATTATAGCTCTCTATTGCAGGGCATGTAGGACAGCCTTGCTATTTATGTCCCACAGACTTCAAATGTGATTTGGGGTCAGCACTTCCTAGTCTTTTTGTCATA
The DNA here is from genome assembly GCF_008632895.1 of Mastomys coucha. Classification (NCBI taxonomy): domain Eukaryota; kingdom Metazoa; phylum Chordata; class Mammalia; order Rodentia; family Muridae; genus Mastomys; species Mastomys coucha. The sequence goes on from NW_022196913.1 coordinate 5,354,769, forward strand.
TCTATCCATCTTCTCTTCACTGGCTCTGCATGACATCTATGCACATTTTCATGCTTTCTTAACTATTTGCAATGCATATTGAAAATCAATGCTCACTTTTTCATCTAAACTCTTTCTTGGAAGAATTGATTTGTCAATAATGAAATAACTATGTATGTCTTTTATGAATTGCTTATTCTACCTTTTGATGACTTAATCCATCAAAAATACATATGTGTTTGACATTCAAGCTTGGGAAGCATAGCTACTGAGACATAAACCTTAGCATGCCTTTGTAATGTATCTACATATGAGTTCAGATTCAGGAGGGGACCAGGGCCAAGGAGCCTTTATGGGTCTCTTTATAGAGACCACAGCACTGACACTTAAACTTCTACTTTTTTGTGTGTAGAATATTTAAATTATGTATTTCACTATTTATTCTGAACTTTTGCTTTGAAATCAGAAATAACTACTTTGTGCCCTAAACAAAGAATTCTCAACTGATGAACACCGAATGGCTGAGAAGCACCTAAAGAAATGTCCAACATCCTTAGTCATCAGGGAAATGCAAATCAAAACAATTCTGAGATTCCACCTCACACCAGTCAGATTGGCTAGGATAAAAAACTCAGGTGACAGCAGATGCTGGCAAGGTTGTGGAGAAAGAGGAACACTACTTCATTGCTGGTGGGATTGCAAGCTGGTACAACCCCTCTGGAAATCAGTTTGGCAGTTCCTCTGGAAATTAGAAATAGTTCTACCAGAGGACTCAGACCACTCATGGGCATATACCCAGAAGATGCTCCAACATGTAATAAGAACACATGCTCCACCATGTTCATAGCAGCCATATTTATAATAGCCAGAAACTGGAAACAACCCAGATGTCCCTCAATAGAGGAATGGATACAGAGATTGTGATACATCTACACAATGGAGTACTACTCAGCTATTAACAATAATGAATTTATGAAAGTCTTAGGGAAATGGATGGATCTGAAGAATATCATCCTGAGTGAGGTAACCCAATCACAAAAGAACACACACGGTATGTACTGTCTGTTAAGTGGTTATTAGCCCAGAAGTTCGGAATACAGGAAGAACAAACCACAAACCACAAGAAACTCAAGAAGAAGGAAGATCAAAATGTGGACATTTCATTCCTTCTTAAAAGGGGGAACAAAATACCTATGGGAGGAGTTGCAGAGACTAACTACGGAGCAGAGACTAAAGAAAGGACAAGCAAGCCTAATATAGCTATCTCCTGAGAGGCTCTGACAGTACCTGACTAACACAGATGTAGAGGCTCACAGCCATCTATTGAACTGAGTACAGGGTCCCCAGTGAAGGAGTTAGAGAAAGGACCAAAGGAGCTGAAGGGTTTGCAGCCCCTTAGGACGAACAACAATATGAACTAACTAGTACCCTCAGAGTTCCCAGGCACTCAACCACCAACCAAGGAATATACATGGTGGGACTGATTGCTCCGGCAGCATGTGTACAGTAGAGGATTGCAAAGTCGATCATCAATTGAAGGAGAGGCCCTTGGCCCTGTGAAGGTTCTGTGCCCCAGTGTAAGGGAATGCCAGGGCCAATAAATGGGAGAGGGTGGGGTGGCAAGCATGGGGAGGGGGGAAGCAACAGAGGTTTGTTCTTGTTGTTTTTGTTTGTTTGTTTGTTTGTTTGTTTGTTGGAGGGGGAACTGAGATAGGAGAAATCATGTGACATATAAATAAAGAAAATATCTAATAAAAAATAAAATCTAAATACAGAAAAAAATTTTTAACTATTAAACCTTCTATTTTATGAAGCTAGGTGTGTGTCTCTTACAGGCAGTCCTTACACATATTCACTGAATTCTTTCTTATTCTTTTATTAGTCTGCTTGAAGCCAGTGTGTATATTGTCAACTTCTCACTATCTTTTTCACACAGTATATTCTCTTCCCCCAACTCCCACCCACCCACCAACTCTACTCCCCCCTCAATTTTCAGTTGTGCCTGTTTATGTTAGTACCTTCTCTGATAATGACTAAGTGTGTCATTGAAATTTTGGTAGAGTAGAATGTTATTAGGAATCATTTTCTTGTTTTCTTTAGAAGCATCTTCTGTTTCCCTAGGCAAATGGCCTATCTATTTTCAGGTTCTTAGCATCTCATAAAGTGTCAACATGGACTGCATCTCATCATGTGGGCTGTAAGTCCAATCAGAGAGAACTATGCGACTATTGCATACATGTACCTTGTAGTCTAGTCCCCTTTGTAGATCACAGGGTTTGTGTATGTGTTGATGTTTACTGTTCTCCTCTGATTGTATGCAGAATACCTTCCCATATTGTGAATACTAATCAATAAGGATAAAGACACTAGTTGTATTCCAGCTTGACTTTTGCATGTTCAATGAGATATGTTAGTGTTGAGCATTAGAGCATTAGCCTCTGTTTGAAAGTACAACCAAAAGTGTTGGAGATCCTGAGATGTTTGGGAGTTTCCATACAACCCATTTGTCCAGTGACTCAACTATATGTAAGTCCTTACTGGTACTGGAGGTTACACTTGGTGGCAAAAGATATCCAGTTAGGGCATTTTCTCTTCCATTATTTTGACTTTATTTAGATTTTTCCATATGTGTAAATATTTCAAGAAGGTTATATACTTCAAATGAACCTTCATGTTAGCTCTCTTTCTTTGTATTACCTCCCTCAATGCTTTCTTCTACGCCTGCCCATTTTACCCTCCTGTTCCAGTCTCACCACTGCTGTCCTTTCATTGGGAGATACTCCCCTCCATCCCTATCCCCTTATTTAATGCCTAACCTATAGTGGTAATATAGATTGTAATATGGTTATTAAAGGTTTAAAAGTGAACCTCATTTCCCATTTTCTGTATCTAAGTGGTATCGCAGTATCTCTAGCCTGGTAAGAGTTGAAAAGTTACTTCTGATTGACTTCTGGACTGAACTCTTTGGCGATCATTTGATGTTGTGTATAAGGTGTTTTTGAAGACATGGCCTATTGAATGAAAACATTATATCACCATTAACTTCATCCCACAAACTAACCCACAGGACAACTGTGCTCAATTCAATCCTTGAATAAAGTACCCTGAATTTTGAGTCAATTCAAAACTCCATAAAAAGTTCTTTCCTTCCAAATTACTGTTAGAAGAAAGACACCTCTAGACACAGGCTACTTTCTTAGACTCTGTAATGTGTTCAGCACCAGTGCTGGGGAAGAAAGCAGCAAAGTGTTTTAAGCAGTGGGAGTAGAGAGGAGCAGCAGCTGGGGGACCCTCAGGCCCTCTTCTTAGAATTAATGCAGAAATGATTAGTAATGCTAAATTATTAGTTAATAAATATTAATATTAGACTCAATATACAGTACAATTTCAGGAGGCCTGCTCAAAACAATTTTAATAAATTCAACCACAAAACAAAGGGAGAATAACTCATACTGGCTCAATCTTTTAAAATCCTCTTGAAAGGAAAGGAAGTGTTGTTTTATTTTCTCTGATTGGTTTATACAGGAGAAATCTAGACATTCTCATATTTATGCATGAGTTTTAATTCCCTTTTCTTATATTTGAATTAAAATAATACCAAAGATTTGGCTGCAAATAATTGCCTGAAGAATGTTCTCTTGAAGAAATAATTGAATTACATAAATTTCCTTTAAACAAAACACAAATAAAAACTCCACTGATAATAAAACTATAATGCCGTGAAGTGAGACATTGAAATTAAAGATGAACATATTGGAAACAGTGTATTATATTGTGTATGATTATAGACATTAACAATATTGGTTATAATTCATGTTGTTTCATTTAATATCCATGGTGCAGCTGCCTCAAAGAGTAAGGGAGATATTTACTGTGTTTATTTAATATAAGGTTCACTTTTAAAAAATGTTTTAAACATGAAAAAATGGAGACAAGTAGGTAAAGACAGCTGAGTGAGTGATATTAGAACCTTACTTCCACTGTAGCAAATGAAGCCAATAATATTAGCTATAAAGACTGGAAACCAAACCAAACTGAGCCAACAAACCACATTAAGAAACAAATGAAGCAAGGAAATAGTCTTAGTATTTTCCTCTTGTACTTCTCTGTCATTGCATCTGATAGAACAACAAAAGGAAGGGCAGGTTTATGTTGCTGCTGATTTCAGTTGCTTTTACTCCATCTTGGCAGGGAAGGCACAGTCATGATGGGAGTGAGATGGCTCAGCTCTATATATCACAGCAGACCTAGACACAGAGAACTATGGGAACCAAGATCTCAGCCATAACCTTCAAAGGCTGTGTGCCACCTCTGAAAGGAGTCTCTCCAAGTAGTGCATATGAGTCCTAGCCTGGACAAGGGGAATATTTCACATCCAATTTGTAATAGATAAAGGAGCTTCATATGTGATGAGAGTTATATTAATGGATTTCCAAAGTTCTCAGCATTTAAACCATTCTGAGCATCTTGTCTTCCATTTGTTGTACAGAGGGATAGGGAGATAGGCATTGGAATTCAGCAGGGTATGAATGAAGGAAAGCAACACAGAGCAGCTTTTCCTCCATGCAAATTACACGTCTAGAGAAGCAAATGCTAGATGGGCAAGAAAACAAATGAAAGGGAAGAGGAGAAGAAAGCAGAAAGGTGGGGAGTGGAGGAGAAGAAAGCAGAAGGGTGGGGAGTGGAGGAGAAGACAGCAGAAGGGTGGAGAGTGGAGGAGAAGACAGCAGAAGGGTGGGGAGTGGAGGAGAAGAAAGCAGAAGGGTGGGGAGTGGAGGAGAAGAAAGCAGAAGGGTGGGGAGTGGAGGAGAAGACAGGAGAGGTGAGAAAGGAGCAAAAGAGGAGAAGAAAGCAGGAGGGTGGGGAGTGGAGGAGAAGAAAGCAGAAGGGTGGGGAGCGGAGGAGAAGACAGGAGAGATGAGAAAGGAGCAGAAGAGAGAGGTGAGGAGAAGACGAAAGGAAAGGAAAGGGGGGAGAGGGGAAGAGTGAGTGCTAAGGAAGATGATAAGAAGAAATTAAAGAATGCACAGATAATTTTATATCACAGAAGGCACATATCAGTGACCCAAATAGATTTGTTTGTGCTCCTTCTAATTAAACTTAAGCAACATTCTAATTTATATTCGATTAAATAAGCTTCCTGAAAATGGACACAAGACCCCATCTTTAATGCAGAAGGTATACCCAACCGATACACCTTGATCAATTGATACACCTTGCAAATGAAACATTACTTTTCTCCAGAAGATTCTCACTGGGGATACAAAGCACTCTTAAAGCCAGACCCCATGTCCAGCAGTATATGAATGTTCTTTGTCTCATAATGTTTAGTTAAGACTATTTTTAAAATGTTACAAGTCCTTTGCATATATATTATGGTATCTGGTTTTGTGTTTTTGTGGGATTTCTGTGTGTGCAAATGTGTGTGTATCAGTCTATATGTTTTTCTTAGTGTTTTTTCTTTCACTCTGTGTTTGATTGATTTCTCCTAATCTGATTGGTTGGTTGTTTTTTATCTATTATTATTATTATTATTGTTATTATTTTATGTATGTATGTGTGTGTATGTATGTATGCATGTATTCAGGTATGTATGTACATGTGTATGTGTGTATGAATGTATGTATGCATGTATGTATGTATGTATGTATGTATGTATGTATGTATTGCCCACCTGTATTTTAATGGAAGAAAGTATGTGGATTTGGTTTGGTGGGGAAATGTGGAGAATCAGGTAGGAGTTTGAGAAGAAAAAAAGACTTTATTTAAATAACTAAACCAAAAGAGCAGGAAGGAAAGAAGGAAGAAAGGAAGAAGGAAGGAAAGAAGGAAGGCCCTTGTTGAGGTAGCAACAAATTTGCAAAGATCTCTCCAAGTGCTGTGCACTCTGGAAACAATAAATGAGTATCATATCGCAAGATTAAGAATGTTCTCAGGTACAGCTTCCAAAGTGAGTTAGAGTTCCAAGTGGGAATTTCTGTGATATATAGATGAAGGTGGCAGGTCTGGCACCCTTGCTCACTTGAGGGACAACCTAGACACAGGCCCTGCACCTGTCCCCATGTCAGAGACAGCATATAGCTTCTGTGCCTGGGCCAGCTCTTAGTTCTAGACTTTTATTCTTTTATTCATTCTCTAACCTCAATTAAGTGGGACAGCTCTGTCATTCCCTGCTCTGCCTCAACAGCTTTTGGGATACAATTGTCCAAATGAAGCAGGTTGACCTGGGTTGTTGGGCTCCCTGCACTTCCCCCTGTGTGAAATGCTCATTCCTTCTTGCCACTGTAGCGCTACCTGTAACTGTCTTGTGACTTCCCTTTGTCACCAGCATCCCCTCTTCTATTGACGTTTCCTTCTTCCCTTTTCTGTGGATTCTCTCTTGCTCCCAGGCACTGTTTTATCATCCTGCGGGGGGATACAGACTTTCCAGTGACCCTTGCTCTCTTAGTGCCCCTCAAGCTCATTTAAATCATCCTGCATTCCACAGACCATCTCTATGAGCATTGTCACACTCTCATTCCCATTTCCATTTCTGTCCCTGGCTTCATTGTACTAAAGTAGAACATTAAAGGCCTTTGTTACACACAACTTTGTTAGGTCTTCATCTGTCCTCAGTAATCTAAACACACAGAGCTATATATGTTTAAATGACTGACAAGCACCTCAGCTGCACTTCTAGAAGGCCCCCTAGAAATAGTGTTACATTTCCCTAACCCATTACCCTCCTCTTCTATTCAAAAACCTCAAATCCTTTCTTTCAATGGTCTCATTAGATGATAATAAAATTTCCCATTTCAAGGGGAAAGAAATAACAACAAATGGAGAAAAATCACCACAGACTTCCATCACTGTATATACCCACTCCTGGCATTCATTTTCTCGGCCTTTTAGCATTTTATTGCAAATGGATTTTCCATCTTATCTCTGAAGCCAATCATTCTTTCCTTTGCTAGAATCTAGCCCTTCAATATTCCCTAAAACATAAAGACATTCTTTTATGTGTCCCATCTGAAAAAGAAAAGGCCCTCTCTTGAATCCATCAGCTTTGACACATCATTTTTATCCCATTTTCTGAAAAGCTTGAAAATGTCTATATAAACTCTGCACAACTAATTTTCTCTTTTTTTTCTCTCTCACACTACCATGATGGGACATTTCCCATTATGACTGCCCTGGATCCATGATATCTTTGTGCCAACGTCATGGGTGATGATCATTAGCATTGGGCAATCTTGATCATTTCTTTTCAAATAAACTACACTTGTATTTCTGAACACAGATTTTAGCTTTGTTTTTCTATTATCACTTCTTGTCCTTTCTATTTCTCCCTTGCTCATGGCTGTTTTCTTTGGCATTTTCCACACTGAAAGAGTCCACTTCTTATATAATCTTCTCACTAAACATCTTTCCTGGTATTTGCTATGACCCTATGCTGCCTTGAAAAATATTCTCAGGGCAGTGGAAGTCAACATGAATGAGATAGGGTGTTGCTAGGGTGAGATGGGATGTCCAAAATTTAGATGACTATTATCTTTTTAAGCATTTAAATGGATTAAAAGTGACTGTTTACTTGATCTAAGTTTTGATAAATGAGATACATGTCTAATAATAATAAAATACACAAATTTGGCAGCATGAAGACATCTAGAAAGTAAATAAGAATTCAAGTCATAATTAAATGCCATGGAATTTAAAGACCCTCAAGTAAATCAGTCAGTTATATGCCGAATGACGTCGCCCAGAGTCTTATTCCTTTAATAAGACAGTGTCATCTGCTACTCTGCAAACATAAATAACATACAGGAAATTATTGCATGTTATGAGTGGTCACATAATACTGGCTCTGATGCTTAGAGGATCTAAAATGATTTTAGATTCTGTAATATAAGATGTCTGCAATTTGTGCTTAGTGGCTCTTCACTTAAAAATATGTGTATATATGTGTTCAAAATCTCCGATTTTCTTCCTAAGAATATAGTTTAAAACTTGAATAAGTTCATAATAAGATACATTTTGGCTTGTAACAGTTGTTTTTAAAAATGAGAATTGTTTTTTTTTCTCAAGAGAAAAATATTAATGTCATGTGGTATGTTAGTTGCCATGGTAACCATACTTTGGTGTATTTATTTCCCATAATAATTTGAACTGACTCTTAAACCTGAGGGAAAAAAAAGCCTACATGTCTGCAGAAGACTTAAGTTGCTGCTTTCCCAGAGGTCGTTAGTTCAACCTCTCTCCTCTCTCCCTGCACCTCCACAATCTTACCTGACATGATGTCACCCTTCATCCTACTCAGTCCTCCTAGTTAAGCATGAAACAATACATTTTCCAACATGGGAGTCCTAGCTAAACTGAAGACAAGTGTGGGTTTCCCCGTTACTTCTTTTCGCAGAAGAAACAGGTAAATTTACTTCTTAAGCTTATTAAGCATTCTTGAGTTAGAACATCAAGTCTAAGTTCACTTTTTTCTGGGTTTTCCTTAGATTCTCCCAGGTTCTCTCCACCTCCCTACCTTTTCAATTCCATCTCTCCATTCTCTCTCTCTGTGTCTCTCTATCCACTGTCTCTCTCTGTTTCTATCTGTCTCTTTCTGTCTGTCTGTCTGTCTGTCTGTCTCTCTCTCTCTCTCTCTCTCTCTTTCTCTCTCTCAGAAATAAAAGGCAAATAAAGACAAACAATAAATGAGACAAACAAACAAACAAAAACAAAGGAAGAGCACAAGAAATGCAGACAAAACACAGAGACCTTTGTTTTCTTAATGGACCTCTGGACTGAAACAACAGTCAGGCCATGCCTAGGTTGTTTGCAATTCTGACATTATTGATGTGAGGCTTTGACTCTCCAATGGCTAATGTGAAGCCAGCCCCTCTCCTCTTTTAGGGAGCATTGATGCCATTACGGCAGGGAAACCAGACAACTTCTCTACTCTGACTTCTTATAGCTTCACTAACAACAAAAACAACAACAACAACAATAATAATAACAATAGTAATACAAAAAAAAAACAGAGCTATTTACCAACATGTACCTTAAGTCTGTGGAATTATATCAGAAGTGAATTCAGATTTGTTTCTACTATATTTGGACTTGTCAGTATTATAATAGTATTTATTTTAAAACTATCATTGAAGTAGACCACTAAATGCATCTTGTCTTAGTGTGTGGTTTTAGATTTATGCCTACATAGGCATCAACACATTCATTCTGCAATGTGTCTGTTTTGAATGATACCACAAGTTTATGACAACATGCTTAATTTCATATGAAAGATAAGTTGAAAACAAAAGTTTATAACCCAGGTCAGATCAGGGAAATGGATGTAACCTTTAGTCAGTCTTTTCTTGAGGAGACTTGTAGGCATAGTCATTCTGGATATAGTGATAGAGTTGAATAAGCTAGAGTCCCCAAGGAATACAACTCTAAAACTATTTAAAGAAAGCAGATTCATACATCTTTTGACCCAGTAATTTCACTCCTAAAATTTAAATTAAAAATATGTTGATATATATGTGAATTCATATGCGTTGCCTAGCTTTGTACATAGATTAGTATATTGCTTTAAAAGCAAACCAAGAAAAGAAATGTTTTTGGTGATCTAAAAGAATGTAAAGAATTCAAATTATTTTATCATAATTTTTATAAATTTCATGTTTTATAGAGATACCTTTTCATGTGCCCTTACCCCCAGGCTTGAGCAGGCTAAACAGAGCTTAATTGTTTGCCACCTTAGTCTTCAGCTGACCTAGCCGAACTAGGGTGGAGTCTTCAGACCTAGGTTGAGATCTTCTGCCTTGCTGCACCTACAATTTCCTACAGGAGCAGACTGCCTGTTGAGCTTGCTTTGCAAATAATCCAGCTGGAACAAAGGATGGGTCTGTGCGTTTTCCCAATATAAATACAGAGCTGAATATCAAACTTTGAGTCTTGAGCAGAGGCTTGTCTTCATCCTTCTCTCCGCCCCCTCCTTTTTCATTTCCAGCTTCTCTTTCAAGTACGCAGTTCTCTGTGGCTGCTGGACAGCTACATTCTCACATATACACTATTGATAGAGGTAATTATCTTAGGTACTATTATTATATTTCTGGAATAGACTTAGAAAATATATATGTATAATTAGAAAGGTATGACATAGTTTATCAAAACCTTTAAATATGTATATGCCATAAATATATAAAATGATGTACTATGTTATATGATTTATGTTAACTCATATATTTCATGTTACATATTTGCAAAATATAGATTATGTATGTAATGTGTTTAGAATACTTTAAGATACACATTTCAGAAAACACTCAAAATCTGGGATTCTAATTGAAAGTAACAGTAAATATCATTTCTTTTCATAATGGCACATACAAAACAATATATTGTTGTGAGATATGCCTCATCACATCTCCCTAAAACCTTTAAGGGATCAGAAGTTGACTAGTCTCCTGATAAATGGCTTCAAGACTCAGAAAACAGCAGAGAGTCTTCTCCATTAAGTTTCTCCATGCCGTTTTAAGCCAAACATGGAGGTGTAACAGACATAACCTCCTGTTACTCATGATCTCTCATGCCTAGGATAGACCATTAGGATACTTGAGAGATCTTGCTCATGATCCATGAAAGAGCCATGACAAAAGCCTGTTCTAAATTGTAGTGTCATAATTTCTGTAGTAATCAAGGATAACCAGAAAAACTGAACACACACACACACACACACACACACACACACACACACACTGCATTTCTTGGACCCTGAAAGTCATCTGAGAAATGCTTTTCGTCAATGTGATATATTTACATGACCTAGGTTACTAAGTATATTTGGGGGATAGCAGTAGTTTTGTAAGAATATTAATAAGAAATTCCGAGAAGTGAAACAATGTACATCTCAGATGACCCCCTGTGCTGTTGGAGCTGTTATTTTCATAAGCTCTTATCATCACTACAATGTTTATAATTGATTCTTTCATACAGTTTGGGAATTAGGAAGATGTGGAAGAAGATGTATGCCTCTTGGGTTACCAAATGAAGAAGAAGTTCTTAAAGTAAATGATAATTAATTTCTGTTGTCAAGCTTCTGGGTTCTGGAAGCACTTAGGAGATACACCCCTGAGCATGTCCAGCTGAGGTGGGAAGACCAACCTGAGTAAGGGTGAGCAAACACTACTGACTTACTATTGTAATGGCTGCAGTCCTGTATTAAATAAAAATAGAAACCTAACGAAATACCAGTATCTGTCACTCTGCTTCCTGATAGCAGAGCCAGTAGAACCAATTGCCTCATGCTCCTGCTGCAATGTCTTCAGTATTTCAGAACTGTACCCTGAAATACTGTGCCTAATAATCATTATCTACCTTTGCATGACTTGGTTGAGCATTTTGTCATGGCTATGAGGAAAGTCACAAACACTAGCAGTAGGAGAGATAATGAATGTCATGAATTCAGATGGTGTCTGAGACAATAATATGAGGTCAGAGGCACTCAGTGAAAAGTGAAATCAAACACATGAATCCTTAGTTAATTAATGTTTAAATAGCCAAATAAAAGTAGCTCTTAGAAGTTTAGAGAGAACTTTAAAAATCAACCTGATCTAGATTTGAACTGATTTCAAATTATTGTAGCAAGGACTTGGGGTTTGCAGAGGATAAGGCCTGAGGTCTTTTGCAGTGTTTATTTTCTTCATTTAAGGTTTCTGTCACCCTCCACTGTGTGCACTCCAGAAACACCTCTTTCCTTTCCTCCACCTGCAGAGTATTGCTACATGCTGTTCAGGTCTTTGGAGGTGAATAGCTATTTGGTTAGCCCTAGTCTTATGCTGGCTTACTATACCCAAATTTTGAAGTAAATCTCCTCTTGCCTAGTCATTTACTTCTGTATCTTTTACTTGAGGCAGGTTGCTTCTTGATCCTTACTAAACACAAAGCAATCTATACAAATACCTACAAAATGATCTGGGCACAATCAACTGGGTCATTGTTTTGAACGTTTACCAATGTCAGGTTGATTTTGTTACTCCATCCAATCTCTCGATTCATGGAAGTAATATTCTTTTTTTAAAAAGACTTATTTATTATTATAAATGAGTACACAGAAGAGGGTATCAGATTGCATTATGGGTGGTTGTGAGCTACCATGTGGTTGCTGGGATTTGAATTCATGACCTTCAGAAGAGCAGTCAGTGCTCTTACCCACTGAGCCATCTCACCAGCCCCGGAAATAATATTCTTATGGCCTCAAGGCTAACATTTATGTTTCATCTCTTAAAGGTACAAATCTTTGGAGAGAATGATCTTAGTGTACAGGTAAATTTCTAAGCCTTACCCATACTTTCACCTGTAAAGCAATGATTTATTCCAGCCTCGCTTCTTTGAAACCTTTTTAGCAACACGTAGAAGGGGTTATAGCAATAGATCTTGTAGTGTATATTTCTCTTAGAGCGGGGTCTCCTGTGAGTTCTTTCTCTCTCATACTAACTTATATTCCACTGATACTTTATTACCTCTCATGTTTCCACTGTCTTCTCATGGCTTGCTACCTGTGAGCTCTGTGCCCATGCCATTTCATTTTTTCATGGAGAAAGTCATTGCTGGTATTGCTTAGATTTTAAGCTGTTTAGATGGCCTCATGAACTCAGGCTCTAAAATGTGATTCTTTAGTTTATTTGATTTTTTACTTAGTCGGGTTAGAAGCAAACCCTTTGGTCTATCTGAGGTAGAAGTGGAAACTTCTCCTTTCTTTAATTGATTTAGCTTTTTTCTGCTCAATTGAATCCTATGAAACAGAAGATGATGATTTCTTTTGTAGAATAAAAAAAAAAAAAACCTATCCACACACACACTGATGTGTACAGATAAGAGCAATTACACATCATACTATTTCTCTGTTTTAAGTTGTATTTGATTTCACTAACACAGTTTTATCACCTATTAGAACTGAATGCTTATTTTGGTTTCTGTCTCTACCTTAGGAATTTAAATGCTTTCTTTAACATGTGACTTCTAATATAGACAGCATTTTTAAGACATGACAGAGCTGTTGCACACTTGAGTTCTCCAAGTAGGTGGTACTGAATGAGCAATACCTATACAAGATTTAACAAGCCCAAATACTGTCCTGGATAAGCATGGATCTCACAAGGTCCATACATTAGTTAAGCTACTACTTGACATTTATGGCTGCTGGTGATAGGGAAATTCAGTTTTCTTCAGGGATGTTGGTCTCCAGAAACTACTCATGGTCAAGTAGATTGTCCTATCACTGTGCACATGCAGGCAGTAATAAATGGGCTCAGCTGATTATTTTAAAAGACCCCATGAAGTTTGGAGGGAAAGGTAGGGGAGATTAAGGAAGGATTGGAGAGGGGGCAAAAGGTGGTTGATTAGGTCAACATTCTCTGATAAGTGGATATTAGCCCAGAAGATCAGAATACACAAAGTACAATCCACAAACCACAAGACACTCAAGAAGAAGGAAGTCCAAAATGTGAATACTTGGTTCCTTCTTAAAAGGGGAAACAAAATACCCATGGAAGGAGTTGTAGAGACTAACTATGGAGCAGAGACTAAAGGAAGGGCAATTCAGAGACTGTTCCACCTCGGAATCTTTCCCATATTCAATCATCAAATCTAGACACTATTGTTGATGCCAGCAAGTGCTGGATGACAGACAGGAGCTGATATCCAGCTGTCTCCTGAGAGGCTCTGACAGTACCCAACTAATACAGAAGCAGAGGCTCACAACCATCCATTGGACTGAGTACAAGGTCCCCAATGAAGGAGCTAGAGAAAGGACCCAAGGAGCCGAAGAGCTTGCAGCCCCTTAAGATGAACAACAATATGAACTAACTAGTACCCTCAGAGCTCCCAGGGACTAAAACTCCAACCAAAGAGTACACATGGTAGGACTCAAGGCTCCAGCAGCATGTGTATAGTAGAGGATGGCCTAGTCGGTCATCAATGGGAGGAGAGGCCTTTGGCCCTGTTAAGGTTCTATGCCCCAATGTAGGGGAATTCCAGGTCCAGTATGCAGGAGTGTGTGAGATGGTGAGCAGGGGGAGGGGAGAGGGAACAGGGGTTTGTTTTAGTTTTTTTTTTTTTTTTTTTTTTTTTTTTTTTTTTGTTGGTGGGGAACCTGGGAAAGGATATATTGTAAATAAAGAAAACACCTAATTAAAAGAAAAGAAATTCTCAATAAGAATTGTACAAAGAAATAAGTCTCTAGTGGCAACTCATAGATGGAAAAATAATAAAATAATATAGTCACCTAAATGAGCCTAAAATGACAACACCAGGTGACTTGCCAACATGAATGAGAAAACCTTCCACAAGGCTTTACCCCTACATAAATAAGCGTAGACAATCAGAAGCTGCTAGAAAAAGGATAATCATTTTTTTCTGGGATTGGACCCTCTGATAGTTTATTCATTTCTATGTGTTCATTACTGAAGACATGTACATATGAGCAAAATGAAGCAGATTCAATAGGATTGATCATATGTGCATATACACATGTAAATATATATTCAACTATAATACTAAAGAAGAGAGCAGGAGTTGAAGATAGAACAAATGAAGAGTTGAACACTAAGGAAGAGTTGAACACTAAGGAAGAGTTGAAACAGGGAGAGGGAGGGGTATAAATGATCCCCATATGGTATTCAGGCTTGGAATTATAAAAACATAAGAGGAGAAAATATATAAACTTCTATCATTAAGAACTTAAGGAGGTGCCGGGCAGTGGTGGAGCACGCCTTTAATCCCAGCACTTGGGAGGCAGAGGAAGGTGAATTTCTGAGTTCGAGGTCAGCCTGGTCTACAGAGTGAGTTCCAGGACAGCCAGGGATACACAGAGAAACCCTGTCTCAAAAGACCCCCCCCAAAAAAAAGATCTTAAGGAGGAGAAGTAAATATTGCAAGAAATGTTTTGAGAGTGCACACAGACACTCATTGTGTTAGGGGAGATCACAGTGATGATAGCATATATATAGACACACATGAGTACATACACACACATGCATGCACATGCATGTATATATACATAGAAACACCCAAAGGATACAAAGTTGGGGGTCAAAAAAAGTGACTGCACAGTTGAGAAAAGATAAACACAATCAGAAATATGTACTCACAGTCTGTGTGAAATATATACTCACAGTCTGTGTGAAATATATACTCACAGTCTGTGAGAATATATTTCAAAGTCTGACAATAAAATAAGTGAGTGAATACATGTATGGTGTGTATATTTCTGTATATGTGTTCAAGAGAGAGAGAGAGAGAAACAGAAAAAAGGTAGACAGAGACAGAGAGATACAGAGAGACAGAGACAGAGAGATGTTGGGAAATCCTGCTAATTAAGATCGCAGTCTACCATATCCAGATAACTCCTCTTAGAATAGTGGGAAACTGAGGAATCCTTTTACCATCAGGTCTTCCCTTCTTTGACTTTGTCTGGGGAACTTGACCCATCATCTCCAAATCTACATCAGGAAAGTAGTGTAATCCTTAGCAAACCTACAAGTTCAATGCTCTCATTCTGGATAAGAACCTGCCCAGCATGTACCTGGGATTACTGAAATGCCTCTCCATGCAAAGAGGCCATTTCTAGTACTTTAAACTCCAGTATGTAAAATAATCAAGCTTCATCCTAAGAACACCTTTCCTCTCTCCAAGGTTCATATATAGTCCACCCTGAATAAAGTATATGGATACCAGCCTATGAGAAGCTACCACATTACTTCCATTGAAACCGGGATCCTGATTCTGCTCTATCCTTCCAGCCTGATGTACAGCAGTGCCTGAAGATCTCGAAAGGGAGAAAACAGAGAACATAGAACCACAAGAAGAACCTCAGCATGCATACCACAGCTGACACACATACTACAGAGACTTAACAGATATGCACATACATGTACATCACATCATATCTGTGATGTGAATGATAACACTTCACAATTACTCAGTTAGGCATAGAGAAACCGAGTCCTAAAGAGGAGTCTAAACAGCCTTGCAGAACACCAGTGTGAAGCAGCTCCTGAGAAAACTGATATCTGCCATTTGGTCATGTTTAGTCACATATAAAAGGTTAGGCTGTAGGTCACTTTGCTATGAACCTAATGCTTAAAATCCAACACCTAAGAAGACATGCTTGGTCTCATGGCATAAACCATGATTTAGTATTACCTTTACCAGTTCTACTATGATACTAATTTACTTAATGAAGTATTTAACCTTTGGGCACTGAAAGACCATGAATAGCAGATAAGGAAAGAAGAAATTTCTTTCTGTATTGTTTAAATTACTAAACTGTGATTTATTGTAAAAATCATTGTGTAGTTAGATTTAAACCTTCATTTATTGTTTTAACTCCTTTCTAAAATGTATAATTTATTTTTGAAATGGGGAACTCACACTGTGAATGATACAACACAGCCTGCAATGGTGGCAGAGTTCCAGGGGGTGCCCGACAGAACAGACTACCAGCATGGGCTACCATTTCTCCAGGATAACAATGACAATGGGTTGAATTCATAAAAATTTCAAATTTCTTCCATAATAATTTAATACAAATGCATTATCCTCTTTTGATCAGAAACAATGGTCATCATAAGTGTTCTGTTTCCATAAAAAGAGGGAAAGTAACTTGTTTTACAATATGGGCTTAAAGCAGACGGGAATGCCAGTTGGACACTGAGCAGGTTTTCATGGTGGAAAGTCTTCTGCTACAGGATACAGGAAATGACATAACATACCTTAATACTTTCTAATTATGATCATAATCTAAGGAAGGAGGTTTAAAAATATGAGGATACTGGAGGAAAGGTATTGTGTGGATCTTTCTTTTCTTTCTTTCATTCTTCCTT
This sequence comes from Mastomys coucha, assembly GCF_008632895.1. Classification (NCBI taxonomy): domain Eukaryota; kingdom Metazoa; phylum Chordata; class Mammalia; order Rodentia; family Muridae; genus Mastomys; species Mastomys coucha. The sequence goes on from NW_022196913.1 coordinate 5,371,601, forward strand.
TCTCTCTTTCTTTCTCTCTCTCTTTCTTCTTTCTTTCTTTCTTTCTTTCTTTCTTTCTTTCTTTCTTTCTTTCTTTCTTTCTTTCTTTCTTACTTTTTATCCTGTGACAATATATCTGAGTATGCAACTGAAGGAAAGAAAGATCATTTTTATTCGTGATTTTAGAGATTTTATTCATTACATGGCTGTCTGGCTCCATGTTTTTTAGGTTTGTGGTGTGTAGCAATATCATGGCAGCAAAACATGGAGGGAAAAGCTACTTATCTCATGAGATATGAGAAGTAGAAGGACAGAATAAGGGGATGGAAAAGAATCCAATTATGGATAAGAATGTAGTAGCATGTACATTTGTACACTTTCCCCAGTTCCTAGTTTTCACTACCATATAATATCAAGAAACCATTAACCATCAATGATGATGCCAGACACCTCTTAGGCCAGATGCTTCCCCAAATCCTATCACGTGGCATCAGATCCTTCAGTACCTAAGCCTCTCTGAGACCATTCAGATTTCAACCATAATAAGAGGTGTAGGTCACAAAAAACAAAGATAAAGAGACAGTTTCCTTTTTGGTCTCCAATGACGAGTACTCAGCCAAAGTCTACTAATGTCCATAGTTATCCTTCATCTGCCATGCCACAAACCCTGTATTGTTATTACCCTGGACCTTAAAATGACTGTTTGACTTAATTTTACAAAGTAGTTTTATGACTTCAAAAATGTCTTTCAGTTTTTAAAAATTTCCACCTTTTATTTATTATTCTAAGTGTCATTGTGCCACAGTGTGCAGATGGAAGACTATAGGCCTGTATTTTTCAAAACTCTACTTCAATAAGGGTAATTACACACTTCAGCCTCCCTTATAGTCCATTGAGCAAAATTAAGAGAGGAAGATGGCTAATAGGACAAGTCGGGGGCATGGGCTTGTTTAAAAGTATTTCTTTGAGGCTATTCTGACCTCCACTGTCAGCAATCCAGTACACTAGCAACACACCAAACATGAATCAGCAATGGCTTGATGCAGAAGAAACTGCTAGGCTCTGTAAATCGACAGCAAAATGCACCAGGAGTACCACCAGAAGTTCTTTGGAGTTTTTCTCTTTACAAAGTCATGACAACAGTGATCAGTAAAGACCATCATGATGAACTAATGCTAGAGTGTCATCCATCCATTGGGTTATACTTATACTCTTTACAAATATCATGTATCTTCTCAAGTGCCCGCTCTAGCAAAACATCACAAGCTCTTTCATCATGCAGCCTCCACAAAAATACTGAATGTCTGTTTTCAGCAAAACATCTTCTCATAAGATATCTTCCTGAAAAATATCATATGACACAACAGATACAAACCAGAAATTCCCACTTCAGAAGGCAGAGGACAATTTTCAGGAGTCAGATTTTTCACTCCAAAATGGGTTTTTCATGGCAGAACTCTGGTGTTCATGCTTAGTGGCAAATAGTGTGACTCTTTTAGCTATCCTACCATCCCAAAACTGGGATAACTGTTTATGCTAAAGGATATACTATGGTTTTGTGTTATGTTATGTTATTTGACTCTTTTGGATTTTTTTGTTTTGTATTTTTTCTTTCTTTTTTTTTGTTATTGGAGACAGGGTTTCTCTGTGTAACCCTGGCTGTCCTGGAACTCACTCTGTAGACCAGGCTGGCCTCGAAATCAGAAATCTTCCTTCCTCTGCCTTCCAAGTGCTGAGATTAAAGGCATGCACCACCACTGCCCAGCTGTTATTTGATTCTTTAAAGCATCCCATGATCTTATGAGATTGAATTTTCTTACTGTCATACTTGTGTGAACCTCATACTGTGCCTCCTTGAAAGGTATGAAGTCTTCACAATAAAAACTCAATGTGAGATGTGAATCTTGGATTTTTTGTGTAAATAGTTAATATTTAGATTAGATAACTAGGGAAGAAGTTTAATCTCAAAGATTCTCAAGAAAACAATTAAAACCTGAACAGAAGGATCATTGCAATATTCCTATAATCCATTCCATTAAATTCACTTTTTAAACCAATCCATTAGATATTGAAGAGAACACTTGATGAGCTGCCAAACATTTAATGCACATGAATAAATGCATGTACATATGTTGAAGCTATAATGCCTTTTAAAATGGTTCCTCTCTGATAGTTCAGGGAAAAACAAACTCAAACCTTCTTGACCTTAGTTTGTTATATCATTGGGGGAAAAGTGTTTGGGTGAGTGTTTATGCTTGACTTGCATCAGATTTGGAGTGTGGGAGTATATATGTATATTGTTATTGTTTTCCAGAGGTTTTTTGCTAAGCAGGCTGAATAAGTACTGAGAAACAAAGCCACATAAGGAAAGACTCACAGGCATTTCAACTGCAACCATCTCCACTGTTTCCTTATATCTTATCATATTCTCGTGTCTTCAACCTTAAAATTGATCTGCTCTGACAGCCACGAATGGTAGACACATACCTTGAATTCCATTAGTTCTTATCAATGCAGAAATTAAGGCAAGAGGAACATTCTGGAAATTCTATCATTAAGTGGATAAGATCTTAAGTGTTTAGTTCTTCATAGTCTAGTGTGAGAGAAGTCACATTCTTAAGAAACATTCCTTCTCTGATGAGAAACTCAATTGTGGGGCAGTGAGCAGTTCTGACAGCTGGAGTCCAGTAGAGCAGAGCCACCTTGGAAGCCTGGAGACCCACTGAGCAATGTAAATTTGCTTATAAGGGACGGTAGGCATTCAGTGATTGCTCCTGAGACCAATGGCTCAGATTTCAGCCTAAACCCCTCACAGCTGCCCCTGCAGGAGATGTGTGCTATATTAGGCAGACACTGCCTTAAACTCCCAGCATTCTAGCTGGACTTACACACAGTCATCTGACCACAAGCCAGGCATGCCACGCCCTATACAATAAAAGGGGTGGTTTCCCCCTTCTCATTCTCTTACTCTTACTTCCTCTCTTGCTCCTCACTCTCTTTTACTTCCTCTTCCTCTCTCTCTCTCCTCTCTGTTCTTTGTTCTCTGCCTTTCTCCCTCTCCTTCTTTTTCCCTCTCTCTCCTTCCTCTCCTTTTTTTCTCTCTACTCAACTAGCATATTTCTCCTTCCTACAATAGAATAACTCATTTATATATTGCCTTCTTTTTAATTAAGGCACCATGCAGCAAACCGGCCAGCCCCGGAGGAGAGAGAGAGATCTGGGCATCAGCAGCAAGCCCCCTGCCATCCAGGGACAGAGAGAGAGCCTCAGCCAGGCCAGGGTCGCAGCCCAGGCTCCCTGCTTTTGGAACAACACTCAATCAGAGCATTAGCCCAATGTTAGGTGCAAAGCAGTGACTCTCAACTGGCAGGTGTGTATCAACCACACTCCATTACAGTTAAGTTCCCAGCTTATGTTAATGTTGCTGATTTGGACCAAGCTTGAATAGTAAAGTTTATAGCAACATTCCCAGCCCAACTGTTCAGGTGAGAATATTTTTACAATAATGCTACTTTTTTTTCTGATCCTAGGAGAATTTCCATGTAAGAAAGTAAATGTAAATAGAAAGTAAATGTAAATACTATCTCAAGACAAGTAAGCTTAGAGAAACCTGTTTTAAGCAGCTCTATTTTTAGATGTTCATAACTGTAAGACGATACTCAAAGGGAACTCTTCTCCATATACTTCCAAACATAGAAAGGAGCTAAGGAGAAGGGAGTAGGGAAGACAATCACAAGATATGCTACTATCACCTGCTTTCTCACCTCCTGTTAGCACCAAATCTGCCACATCCCACAGCACAGAAAGTTTGTTTATTTTTTTGAGCTTTTCCTGATAGCTCATTCCCACTAGTAACTCTAACCAACTGGATGTTTAACTAAATGGTATTCACAGAAGAACCTTTTTTTTTTTTTTTTTTTTTTTTTTAGTTATCTCTTACTTAGAAATAGTCTCACAAATTTGGTAACCAGGAGTCTGACTTCTGATTCAGATATAGAATCATCCTAAGTTACTATACCTGATGCTTTCTCTCTTTTTATCTTTCTCTTCATTTCTCCTTCATTTTTATCATAAAAACCCTAACCTTTCATTCTAACCAAGGTATAAGACCTTGAGAATAGAATACCACAATTCTAATCCAAAAAAAAGTCACACAGGATGCCCTAAGGATTTCTTATTTTTTGCTCCAAACACCAGGTTATGTGCTTGGACAATAAGAGAGACACTGTGTTGGGTGTCAATACCTAGCTCTAGTCATCAGTATTTGCTTAATATTTATGTGCCCAATGCTCTGCAAGAAGTGCATCCTGTCTTTTCAAAGGTGAAGTGGTATTTTAACTAGTTCTTATTCATCCTCTCAAAATTTCTACTAGACAAATGGAATAATAAGCTAGGTGAAAAATATAACAATACTAATAATGACACTAACTTCATATCTACTTTGGAACTCAAAGCACCAATAATTTATTGTAGGTTCATTTATACTATTTGTTTTTCAAATTTGCATGTATGTGCAAAGTGCATGCAGTGCTTTGCAAATTGCAAACTGGAATTTTTCCCTTTTCTTAATTGGATTGTCATCTGTCTCTAAAGTTATGAATTACTGTAAAAAAAATCTAACAATATTTTTAGTTTTAATTTCCTCCACCAACAGCAGCTCTTTCTTTTCTTTTCTTGTCCCAATCCACTTTGGTATCTTATTTCTGATTTAGATGGCAGATATAGGGAGGTTCTCTCCTTGGTGAGGTGGCAGTTACACTTCTCTGTAGGTGTAAGGATAAAATATAAAATGGATTATGGAATTATACTGTTTTAGCAAAGTAGTAGTAGTAGATCATTTTCTAATGTCCTTGATCACACTAGGCCTGGACATTACTAGACCCAGAAGGCAGGTTAGGTTTCTAATACTTGGCATGATTTCCTTCCTGTTGAGTGGGCCTTAAGTCTATTTACACAGCTCTTAGTTGTGAAAAACATGTGAGTACAACCTATTGCATCTTTACATATACCCTACCATAATGGAAACTGTAGTTCATAGGGTGTAGCTGAATATGATTTCATCCCTTGGCAGCTTGAGGATTATTTTCTGAAACCATGAACGCTAGATTGTTGGAAAGGGCTTTTCAGGTCAGATCTAGCTCCAATCATTTAAGTTCTCTGTCCTAAGTTATTCCATATCTTCTGCATTCCACTCCAATACCTTAGGGTCAACCAAGGGCTACATCTATAACATATATAACTTTTAAAATAGCTTGAGCTAATGTAACAAACCAAGAAGATTTGTTGTGCCTGACGCTGGGTATTTTTGTTAGTCTATGGTTATCGTAGGGAGCATAGAGAACATCACAGAAAACCAAAACTGGACATGGTGAAGAGATCAACAGGTCACAGGGAGCCCAGCTCCCCTGGTGTGATGATTTGTATATACTTGGCCCAGAGAGTGGCACTATTAAAACGTGTGGCCCTGTTGGAGTAGGCATGGCCCTGCTAGAGTAGGTGTGTCACTGTGGGTGTGGGCTTTAAGAGCCTCATCCTAGCTGCCTGGAAGTCAGTATTCTGCTAGTTGCCTTCAGATGAAGATGTAGAACTCTCAGCTCCTCCTGTACTATGCCAGCCTGGATGCTGCCATGTTCCTGCCTTGATGATACTGGATTGAATCTCTGAACCTGTAAGCCAGCCCCAAGAAAATATTGTATTTATAAGAGTTGCCTTGGTCATGGTATCTGTTGACAGCAGTAAAACTCTAAATAAGACAACTGGCTACATATATATCATAGAACCCATTAGCTATGTCTCAGGGAACATCACAGTAGAGGTGGAAGCTAGATTGCAAAAGCCAGAATAACAGAACATCAGCTGTGAACAGTCTCCCCTAAACATGTCTGCACAAACAAGACTCAATAGCAATATCAATGGAGGTGTTAACATGAAAAGAGGGAAAGTTTATAGACTCCAACACTAGAAAGGGCACTAAAGTCAACTAATGACCACTGGGAAGAGAATTAGGCTCTCCTGTGACTTAACCCTTGTTGGTTGCCCAATTTAGAGTGGTCAGCCCTAAAATCCTAACACACAAAAACAAAAATGGTCTCAGTAAATTTATTTATATGTATTTATTCATGAACTCATGTATGTGTATGTGTGAGTGAGTGTGTGTGTGTGTGTGTGTGTGTGTGTAACCCTTTAAAAATCCTATAGCTTTAATGTGGCATGTGAAGAGTTAGCATGAAGGTAGATAAGAGTAACTGGAGGGAAGAAAGTGAGGAAAGATGTAATTTTATTTCAATTAAATTTATGTATTATAAAAGGAAGTACCCCCCACTAATGACAGGTCTAATCCAAGAATCCATGAGAATATTTAGTCCTTAAATAGTACAGAATCCTTCTTTCTTTCCTCCATGAATAACTATGGTAACATTTAAATTGCAAATTAAGATCAATAAGAAAGTGAAAATAATGAACGATGAGGTAGAACAATTACAACAGCTTGCAATAATAATAATTGTGGGCCGGTGTGCCAGAGGCTTTCCACAGAGATGTCTGACCCAGGTTGGTCCAAGAGCCCTAGTGAAAGGAAGCAAGCAAGCATGGGCTGAGACATCTCTTCTGTTTCTCTGAGCTTCCCTGCACTGAGTCAGGTTGGGCTGGTCCAAGGAGAGGCTGGTTAGCCAGTGAGGAGTGTGAGAGCACAGCTTCAGGCCGAGTTTTTGGAAGAGCAGACCTCTTCCCGAGTGTTACAGCTCTTAGAACAAAAGGCTCAGACAACAGAGTAGACCTTTTACGTGCTCGGAGTAGATCTTTCACGTGCTTTTACTTCCCTGGATATATATATATATATATATATATATATATTTCTTATAATA
>NW_022196913.1:5378522-5393627 GCF_008632895.1 Mastomys coucha
ATATATATATATATATATATATATATATATATATATAGTTTTGGGGGCCATTCAGATTTTCTCTCATTGGCTTGGGCTGAGAATCTTTATTTGCATGTAAGAGGGCTTGACCAACATCACACACCTCTCCTGCTGGGGCCATTGTGGGGGGTAGGGAATGAAACCTAAGCCAAGCTCCCAGGAGGGAGGTGTTATAGCTGAACAACTACTTTCCCTTGTGAACAGAGATTGCTCCTTGGGTGCTTAGGGGTTCTAGGCCTAATACTCAACTGGGCCCAGGCTGCCTGAACAGCCCACTGCCCCACAAATAATAATGATAATGATGATGATGATGATGATGATGATGATGATGATGATGATGATGATAATAATAATAATAATAATAACATAATCAACTGTCTCTCTATGCTAAAATTTTCTTAATGTTTCCCTTTTGGTAAAGAAATTTTAATCTAGCAACATGATTACTCTGACTGGAATGCAGATATATCTTTAATCCCAGAAGACAGAGGCAAGCAGACCTCTGAGTTCAAGGGCAGCCAAGAAAAGCTTAAATCCAGGTATGGTGGTACGTGCCATTAATCCCAGCTCTCAGGAGACAGAGGCATGCTGATCTCTGAATTCAAAGTCAGTTCTGTTTAGTCTGCAAGATGGGAGTCAATGAAGTGAGTGCAGTGCAGCTGAGTTGAGTTCCTTGGTGGTTTCATGCAGATAAATGTAGGTCAACATCGACAGCTAAAGCCAGAAACTAATAGGATGCCAGAAGATGAAAACAGATTGTTAGAGTTAGTTTGAGGCCATGCTGAATTATTCAGTCAAAAGCTAAGAGGAGCCAGTTCGAGTCAGTCAGCTTGGAGAAGAGTTTCAACCCAAAGAGCTGAAGTGAATGACAGCCAGAGTTCTGACAGAGTAGAAAGGTGAGTTTATTCATCAGTAAACTCATTCAGCAGTAAGCCTAGGAGATAACAATTACTTTTGGATTGCTATTGAAGTTACTTTTACATATTTTCTCTTAAAGAAAGCACTTTATAATTTCTCTTTAGAGTACCCATGCTAGACTAAGGAATGATTTATCACCATGGGTGTTTGGCAATATCAGAAGATTTCATCATGCTACTGAGAAAAAATGTGCATGTGAAAAATGTGCAAGTGAAATCTTATGAACTGTTTTATTTCTAAAAATTTACATGCTGTATTTTTGTGTGTCAATTAACTGAACCATGGATTAAGAAGGAAGCTATTATATTTCCAACTTGTATCATTTTTTGCTTAATGTAAATATATCTGTTCATTAAGCAATATTATGACTGTAATTTATGATTACTCTAAATAGCATCAAATTTACTTATTTTTGCTACCTAAATTATAAGAAATTTGGGGATTTCCATTACATTATTTTCTTTTTTTCTTCAAATAAGGAGAAATTTTCAATCATATAATTAAATAAGCCATTCTTCAAATACAGTTGTTTTCCTGAAAACTCTGTATGGCACTTATCAGATTAGTTTTATTTCTTTCTCCTTAAGACAACCAAGAGTGATTTTCTGTCTTTTCATTGTTACTTGCCACCTAAAGAACCAAGCACCCTTACTTAGTATTATTCTTGCTGAGACAGTTCATGTCAGCTGAGAGTACAATAATCAGGTGTTATCTCTTGGTGATTCTCTAAGATACACTCTTAATCAGATGAGCAAACACTAAACTCTTTAGTGGTCTAATCTCATTCCTTTTGTTAGTAGCACCAAGTGTATGTTAATGTACCATAAACTATGATATGTATGCATAGCATTGGTTTCTATTGTTTAGCTGTCCTTTCATCATCATGGCTAGAAAGCAGAGAATGATTTCATCTCTACATAATTGTGTACTATGTCATAAAATTATAGTCTCTATTTCTTTAGTTAAGAAGAGCAAGGTAATTAGGAAAGAATACCTTTTAAGGTTCTATAAATGGTATGCTTAGTAAAGAAGTTATAATGTAGGGTTGGAGAGATGGGTGAGTACTGAGTGTCACTCGCTGTTCATCCAGAAGACCTAATGACAGTTCCTATCACCTTGACAGAAACTAACATTTAAAATATCAATGAAATTAGTGAATCTCTACTTAGACTTATGAAGAACAAAGACACAAATTACCTACAGTATAAGCAATGCAAGTGAAAACAATTAAAGATTATGTGATCATTTGTACAGTACTAAAAATACCATCAACCTCTATATCAGTTAATGTAAAACTTAAATAAAGTGGACACATTCTTAAATGATGCAAAATACATGGCAGAACTTGTACTTATAATTTGTAATCTCTGAACAAAGAAAATTCTGTAAATGTGTAGTTTTATTATAAATTCTGTCAAATGATTAAAGAACTAATGTTCTTGCTTCAAGTTAACCTCTTTCAGGGCCACAGGGATTGGTGCAATAGCTTATTGGGTTGACGTACTTGCCACACAAGTGTGATGACCTAAGTTCAGTAATGAGGACTCACACTGGAAGGAAAGAATCAACTCTTGAACATTCTTCCCTAACCTCTCTGATACACTTGCTTCTTTGCACATTATACCTAAGCACATACCTATTAATAATAATGTGTTGTTAAAGGTCATTCTGCTAAAATAGGAAAAGAAAGAGCAAGAGAATAAGGCATTCTGAGATCAATAGTAGCCACAAATCTTACAGTAGCATAAGTTACATAATGTAAACTAAAATATCATTTGTGATCACAAATATCCACTTTATTGAAAATAAGAAAGAAAATAATTTTAACACTGTCAAAAATGGATAGCTCATATTGATAAAGATAATGAAAGACTTCTTATCCTACACTAAGTTCATGGTTGGGACACCTGTAAACATAATAGACTACAAAGAGAAAAGCATATAATGTTTTTAATGTAAGTTTTATGTGACATCAGAAACTTCATAAGAAAAATGTCTAAGAAATTTCAGGAAACTATATTCTTATTTATAATCATGCATTAATATGACTGAGGGAGAAAAAAACTATGATTTCATGGCATGATTTATATCTTTGCTGCCCTCCCAAGGCCATGTGTCTATGGCTTGCTCACTAGCCTACGGAAATGGGGGAAAGAGGTAGACCCTTGAAAAGATGAAGTCCTCCAGGAGGGAGTTAAGTGAATGAACTAAGGTGGGTAATGGAAATACCCTTAAAGGTCAAACACAATGCTTCAATATTTCTATTTCATCAGTTAAAAGGACAAGTAAATAAAAATTAGTGTATATTTGATGACTTGAAACACAACGTAAAACAAGCCTATCTGTATCTCCCTTTGCTTCCAGTCAACCAAGAACTGAGCACTGGGAACATCTACCCCTGGCCAGGATGTTCTGCCTTACCACAGGTCCCAAAGGAGAAATAATATATCCCTTGAGGGAAATCTTTGAAGACATGAGTAGAAATAACCACCCCCTCTCTCATCTAAGTAGATGCTTTTAGATAATTTGAAATAACAATAAGAGTCCAGATAACAAACAAATAATACTAATCTAGGGAGACTTAGAGAGGCAGCTATTCAGGCCCTCTTCTAGATTCCTATGTATCCATAAGGATGCTTCTTCCGTGTGCATGCTAAGTTCTCTTCACTTTAGGCACTTATGGCTTCCTTAATGGGAGAAAGCCTGAAAGTACACCTGCTATGAAAGTTTTGTGTTTTGAAAACATCTATATTTGGAATGATCTATCCTGACAACAGAAAAGATTACCTATCATATAAGGAATCAAAAATTTAGTTTATGATTTCATAACTGATCAGTAAAATTATTCTGGTTAACAAAGTAACAAGGAATAACCATTAAAAGATTTGAATGTTGTAAGTAAGTATCTGATGTGGTTCAACACTTAAGAGCAACACTGAACTGATTCATCATAAAAAACATAGGAAGCTAAACACAAATGGAGACTTTCTAAGCTGATTAAAGGCATGTACACTTTCACAATTAATGTGCTTTAAGGTTAAACATAAGGCTCAGACAAACACTTAATATTTTTTCAACAAAGTACTAGATGACCTATCAAATCATAATAATAAGGGAGAAAGAAAATTTGATGTGGACATGTTCAAAATTTTTCAAAAACAATGTTAACATTTATATTCAGAAACTAAAATTACACATAGCCAATTTAAGATTTCTACAAAAAAAAAGACCCTGCAGCTAGAATTTAACAAGGCTACATGATAAGTCCATAGAAATCCATTATGTTTTTGCACATTAGCAATAACAACAAGAAATAAAAACTTAAAAATAGCATTTTTATGACATCAAATATCATAAAATATTTCATATTACTAAAAGTATATATAAGACTTTAAAAGATGACTTCAATTTTTTTAAATAAAATAAACAACAAGTTTGGGAAGATAAGGATCAAATTTTGATCCACAGAACTCACAACAAAATACCAGTATGGCACAAGTTTTCATCACAATGATGGGGAAGCCAACATAGATGAGTCTCTTAGACTTATTGGCCAGCCATCCTAAAGTACTCAGCTAACTTCAGGCAAGTAAGAGACTCTGTCTCAAAATATAAGGATCATGGCACATAGGAATAGTAGTGGACATTTTCCTCATGCATGTATACCCTCTCTGTCTCTCTGTCTCTGTCTCTCTATTTCTCTCTGTGTGTGAGTGTGTGTGTCTGTCTGTCTGTCTCTCTCACACAAGCACAATAAAAATAAATGTGGTACAAAGCTTCTAAATGGCTATAATGATAAAGGATGAACACTGAATTTCAACTGCCATATAATGAAGATAGTCTCTACTAACATATTTCAATATTCAAAAGACTCATTTACAAACATTGTAGTCAAAAGAAATAGAAGTAGGCCCCCTACACATATGTAGCAAAGGGGCGAGTTCCTCTTCATGGGGGCCTCCCAACAGTTGGAACAGCAGCTATCTCTCACTCAGACTCTCTTGTCTACATCTGGATCCCTTTCCCCAGGCTGGACTGCCTTGTTTGGTCTCAGTGGGAGAAGATGTGTTTAGTTCCGATGAGAATTGATGTGCCAGGGCAGATTGGTACCCAGGGTTGTAGGCTCCCTCTTTTTGAGGAGAGGGAATTTGAGTGAGAGAAGGGTGGTGTAAAGGTGGGAGCAGAAGGAGAAGATGGATAAGGGCTGCTATCAAGATATAAAATAAATCAATAAATTAATTAATGAAGAAAGGTAGTGTGAAAGCCATGACCTAGAAAAAAATCGCAAAATGATTAAAATAAATTGCTTTCAAGCAAACTACATGATGCAAGAAAATTAATGGCATGGATATTAAAACAAACAGGTCAGTGAAAAGGAATATCAGGCCTGTTGACTTTGTAAAATGGTGCAAAGCTTTAAATAGAAAAAAAAAAGATTCCTCTGTCTTGCTATCCTTTTAAAAAGTTGTATAAGAAACATCATAGTATTACTTCATAATCTCTAGTTATATCTACTCTGAGCATTTCTGTACACTGCATACAACTAGATAAAACATTCTGAGGAAGCACTCTTTCTTGTTGCAGAAAAAATTCTGAGAGAACAGATTATGTTAACTCAATTGTAGCAAATTTAACATGTCAAGGATGTCTACCAAAGTGTCTTCTGTTCATATCATGAGACCACATAGATATTATAAACCATCATCTGTAGGTGCCTTTGGGAGTGTACTATAGGAAGATGGTAAAGTTATTTTCTGCCATGGCAGCAGTTCTTGAAATTTTGTGATAATCTCTTGGAAACTATCTCACACAGCTTTAAACACAATTTCAAGGCAATGTGGAGGTCTCTGAAACTAATACATGAAGTGAGTTTTATCTCAGCACAGTTTCTGTAGCTTCATTGCATTCTGTATTTTCAAGCTTGCCATCCAAAAGCACTAATCATTTTATTTTCCCTTGATCACTAGCCATTGGTAAACTCGTATTTTATAAGTGTGTGTGTGTGTCTGTGTGTGTGTATGTGTGTCTGTGTGTGTGTGTGTCTGTGTGTATGCATGCATGGGAGAGAGAACAAGTATGGTATTGAGAGGCAGGGAGGGGATTTGGAGTCAGAGAGAGAGAGAGAGAGAGAGAGAGAGAGAGAGAGAGAGAGAGAGAGAGGCAGCAGGCAAGCAGGCAGGCAGAGTTATTAACTGAATTTTCTTTTCACAGTGGATAATACTTCTATCAGAGATCACATGCTGCCAAACAAAAATCATATGAGGTGCTTGTCCCAAAGTTATTGGTCAGGGGTGTCTTGATGACTGTTAAAAGAGTCTGGACTACTGACATTGCTGTTGGTACCTTAAAGCATTTCCATAGTAAAAGCCTATTAACAAAGACACTACAATCTTTGAACACAGGGCAGGGGAAAAGAAAAGTGATACAGTCAAGGAAGTTTCCTGTCTACTTGCTAGCCTTCATAGTTCTTATAGGTGCTATGTAGGCTACTAAGGACAGGGGTAGTTCTCAGCAGTCTTATCCAGATGTGACCTTTATGAGCTGTAATAATAGTGACTGACATAGCAAGATATGACTTTAGGTACAATAGTGGTACAAGTATTATGGGGTAACCCATCACGTTTTCTAATTGGATTTAAGGTCCTCCACAGGGAGGTGAGAACATGTGCCTGATGCTCTAAATCTGGTTAACAATGCAATGTGCAAAGCTCACAAGCCCTAGGATTTAACCCACTGCTATTATTTTGCTACATGAAAAAGTCTCAAACCATGCCGTAAATTTGTGTGTCTTGATTCATAGATTAGTACAGCTCTCAGGCCTTGGGACAGAAACTTTTCTTTGCAATGGCTATCAGTTAATAACAACTGGTCCATGTGCAGGAAATAAGTGCAAGTCGAGTGTTCAGTCACAAAAGAAACAATCACATTACTCCTCCCCTTCCAAGTCTCTCGAGCCATTGCATAAGAGGAAGACAGAAAGATTGCAGGATCCAGCTGTTGGGAAAGACCTGACTGAAAATGTGTCCTCTGGGCATGACAAGAGCACCTCACTTATGAACTTAGAGCAACTGGGTTGACTGTACAAGATTAAGACAGTCAGTATTCTAGCATGGAAGAGGAAATGGCTCAAGAGGCTTTAAATTAAATTAGGAGCTATTTACAATTAATGCCTATTGGAAGCGAGAGGGTGAGTTTTCTTTAAGGTTATATCCCCAGGTAGATCCCCCATACTCTCATGGGTGATTAGTCATCCAAGAGTATCCAGCAACCACAAATTGGATTTGCTGTGTTTTTAAAGACATTACCAAAAAGAGGATACTAAGTTGGAGATGAATGGTGAAGTGGGTGTGGATATTGAGGAAGTTGGAGAGAGGTATAAGGAGTAGAGAATGAATATGATCAAAATACATGGAATGTGTGCATGTATGGAATTCTCAAATAACCAATTAGTGAATGATATTAAAATACAATTAGACTTGATATGATGATGCAGATCTGTAAACCAAGCAGTTGGAGGTGGGAGTAGAAGAACCTCCATAGATCCTCTTAGGCTACACAATTCAAGGGTAGCATGAGCCATCCACTAACACCCTATTTCAATTTATAGCTCCAGTATGTTTTTCTTTCTTTCTTCTTCTTTTTTTTATTAGATATTTTCTTTATTTACATGTCATATGATTTCTCCTTTCCCAGTTTCCCCTCCAAAAAAACAAACAAACAAAAGAAAACCCCAAAAAACAACAAGATCAAACCCCTGTTGCCTCCCCTCTCCCCCTGCTTGCCACCCCACCCTTTCCCTGGCATTCAGTTCTGTGCTCCAGTATGTTTTTCCGAGGTATAGCACATGCCTAGCTTATGAAAGGCTGGTCCTTACCACTACTCATGCACATAGAGAACTATAATGCAAACTGAGTTAATATTTATCCAGAAAAATTATGACTTAAAATTCATACAAATTAACAAATGACTCAATGAACACTCCATTATAAAATTGATTTAGGTATGAGGTACCTAGACTGTGAGAGCAGCAATAAGGTAATTCATGATTAATTGTTGTCATCACAAAGTATTAAGTAAAGACAAGAAATTAGAATGATACAAATACTTGTTTGACTAGGGAATTTATTTCCATAATGTGTGACTGAACCAAACTATTTAAATTCTTTGGCAATTTCCATGAAATATAGATTATATATGTTATTAATTCATTTTGTTGAACATTTGCCATTTTGAGATGTTTTGTTGAGGACTGAAATAGCAAAATGACTGACATACCAAATTAGAGTCCCTACTTTCTGCAGTAACTAGAATGAAATGCACTCTGAGCTGGGGAGGAGTTGCTGAAATGTTATGGCAATGGAGCTGTGGAACTTTTGGGAAAGGCTTTCTCCAGGAACTAAGCTCAGTTTAGGTTTTTCCTGATTCAAAACTAGAGTGAGAACATGCAAAGCAAAAATAATACATTCTAGAAAAAAACTGACAGCAACTCACTTCCCAACTTCTTTTTTAACTGGAGATTGTGACACACAGAAGTAACTTTAATGTCATCATAAATTTTATTACCATAAATTAACTAATTTAAGTAACACAGCTTAAAATGTAGCAGAGAAAACTTGTTCTTCCTGTACATGACAATTATGTATAGGACTTCTGGGAAGGCAGAGAAGAGAAGTGTTACAAAAAGCCTTGAAGCTGTGGATTGTTTTATTGCTCAGGTGGGAGTCATTATATGAAGAAAAAGATCGAATCTTTAATGAAAGGTAGTCAGGAGTTACAGAATGGTTTTTTTTTTTCTATATAGCATATACTTTCTCTGTTGGGAGAAACCCAAATGATGTTGTGTAGACACAGGTATTTTCAGAGGAATTAGACAACTTCTAACAGATCGACAGTGACATTTTAAATGTAGCCTAGTATACTGATAAAGAACCATTATTCAAGATGCCAACCTCAATGAATTCCAGAGGTCCTCTTGTTGATAGGCTCAAAGAGGCAAATTATAGATAGCAACTAATAACACTGTGATGTTTCTACACCATGAATCAAGGGCTTTGTGTCCTGTGGACTGTGATGACCTTCCATTTTCAGGTGTCCTGCTTGATAGAATCAGTGTGAAGATTATGACTGATGCGGATCACATTAGCTGGCTATACCATGAAAGTATATTCTCTGTCAAATCAAAATAAAGAATGACTTTTTAGTAGATTATTGGCTCTAAGAAAAATCGATGTGTCAGGCCCTGAGTTAAGCATTTAAAATATTTGCAGGCATCCAGAGTCATAGACTTCAGACAATCTCTTCTTTATTAAAGACAGAGGGGAAAATTAAATTGGGGTCAGCTAACCACTGGATGCCTTTATATTTTCAGTCCATGAAATATTTGAAAGTGCCTTCAAGTATTTGTTCTAAAAAACCGTGAAAGCTTTGACAATGTGGAAATGCTTAGATTAAAATGAGAAGCCGTCAAGCAGTCTTCTTGTTCTTATTATAGCTGGTGTCGTCGTTTTAATGAGCAATGATGACAGATTGAGCAAAGGAAAGCACAGGCGAGGTGTGAGAGACAATTACATGGCAGGGAGCTATGCTAGGGATACGCATTGGGTCCTCTTCTCTTGAGTCATTTAACTCTAAGCTGGACAGTACACACCAGGAAGCATGGTGCAGATTCTTATCATGTACTATTAGACTGAATACTATTCCAAGGCATAGTGCTTACTTCTGGGATTTTAATGCATATAAGAATTGCTATGGATTTTTTTTCTTTCATTTCGTTGCTTGTGTGCATGTGCACATCTGTGTGCACAGTGGTCAGAGATCAACATAAAGTGTTTGCCTAAGTCCCTCTCAATCTTATTTATTAACATGTATGTCTCATTGAGTTAGGAGTCTGTTGATTGGCTTGGGTTGCTGAAGTCTTTGGGATCTGCCTACCAGCTCTGGTTCATAGTAGTGGGACTACAGGCATACTCCACCAAGCATGATTTCTTTTAGATGATTGCTAAAAATCTGAAATCGGGTACTTACATGTACATTGTAAATCCTGTTCCCACTGAGACACCTCTCCAGGCCTCAATCTAAAATTTTTATCACCAACATTTCATAAATAGCCTACATTTGTCAAGTGTGAATTATGTAAAGGGCATATGTACTTCCTTCCTTAGGATATAAAAGTAATGGAGTTGTTAGGTTGATGTAAGACAAAGATTAAGCTTTAGTGCTTTCTTAAGGATTAAGTAGATAAATGTATTGTTTTGAAAAATTCTATCCTAGTATTCTCTATGAAGAGGCTTATGCCATTGACTTTAATAGACTCTGCATAGACTAGTAGCCAAAAGATAAATATAATGATGTATACACAAAGGGTAGAAGGCATTGGATCAGTATCTCTTTAATAAAAGTTTAGTGATTTGTTCTCTGTTAGAATTTTTACATTACCAGAAACCAATTTATCCAAACCTTTATCAGGTATCCCAAGTGGTCAGTGAATTTTGCTTCATGTATTTCCAAATCATATTGTATTGCCTATTTGTAAGGGTAGTTCTGACTGGAGCTGAGTGACAAAGGTTAATGGTTTTTTTTTTTTCTAAAACAAGACAATGAGAATGAGAATGAGAAAGGTCTAGAAAAAGTGACCCCCTTGATAAAAATGTTATGGATATTTCTACTTGATTTTTCTAAATCCAAAGTAATAAGCCATCATTTCATACCTACATAGATGTTTTGGTCCCAGTAATAAGAAAATGTATGTGGAGAGCTCAGGTTTCCTGATGGGAACATGCAAACAAACTGTGTTTTTAGCTCTATGTAATGGTAGAAAAAAAATAAAGTCTAAGTAGAAAACAGTGGTCATGTCAAAGCTTAAATTGAATCTAATTTTAATGATGGAAACATAGTTAAAACAGAGAAAGACCCATTTGAAGTTCCTCCTACCATGCATGGGTAGAAAGATATAGAGTATTTCATCAGGATATAGAATAGCTACACAGATATGGAAATGATCTTGCTGCTTTTAATTAGAAAAAAATAGAGAATAATGGTTTTCAGTTTTTGGCAAGCAGGAGAAAATCCAGTAGGTCTTAGCTTCATGAGGTTTTCCTTCTGGAGTCAGTCATGGGTGTGCAATGACAAGCTCCAGTGCTGGCCACCTCTAGAAAAGTCCAACTCTCATGTTTCTATACAACTCTTGATGTTGCTACTCTACAAAAATCTGCCAGTGGATTAATCCATTGATTATAGAAATAGAGGGTGGTGATGGTTGTACAATGAGAATGTCCTACTTCTAAAGTATACATTTGGAACTACTGAAATGATACATTTTATTTTATGCATGTTTGCATGTGCATATATAATCTTTTCATTTGAAAGTTCTTCACTGAAGTGTGGTTTCATATAAAAGTTACTTTCCTGCTACTGATAAATAAACACTGGAATGTCAAATAAAAACCACTAGCTATTAAATAAAAAAGGTGACCTATAATATTGTATATTACTAATGCCAGCTGTTATATTTTCCTCTGCATAAGTACCAATAGCTCTTCTCTGCCATTGCGGAGAGAGAAAGAGTGACATTTTGTTTTATTTATACTTGTCTTAGAGGTTTTGATTAGATGCATGAGGTAAAATGGCAGGCAAGCAAGAGCAAACAATGCTTCCTGAAGGAGCCTGAGATTCAAATCACGAGATAAAATGTGTCGAGCAGTCAGGGAAGGAAACAGATTATTTGCACTCTTAAGAACTTAGGGATCAAAACAGAAGAAATTAAAAAGAGAGAGAAAAAAGAAAATTCTCAAAGACATCTTGAACAGAGCTCCTCAGTTATACCATATTCTTTAAGTATTACATTCTTTTTAAAGCTAATCTATGAATTGAAGGAGTAAATTACTCTCAAAGGCCTACTAAATGCTTCAAAGTGTGAACAGTAATACCTTAAGTAATAGAATAGTATACGTTGTCATATTGTTTTTTTCTTGAAACTTCTGTATTGTAGATAATTTAATTTAAAAACAGAGTTTTAATTTTATCTTTTCTAGTAAATGATACACAAAATATCACAGATCCCCTACTCTATTGCCATTTTTCCAATCTCTATGCTACCTCTGAAGAAACACTGTATAAACATATTGTGTATTTACTATTTATATTTTATAATGACTTAATGTTTGAAAAATGGACAGTGTAGGTAAATACATGATGGTGACAATATCTGTGTAGTTTGAGTATTATGTAAACATCACAGATGGACTGTGAACCAGTATTTCTATGGTCAAGTTTGGCCCTTCTTGTTCAGTTCTTCCAATACGTACTTGAAAACTAAATTTTCCAAGTCGATTCAATGATATAACAATTTAAGTTATCAAGAAAAGTTAGTATGTTACATATGCAGCTGGAGCCATTGTTCCATGTGTACATTTTGGTTGGTGGTTTAGAGCGGGGTGGGGGGGCGGGGTGGTGGTGATACCGTTGTTCCACCTATGGGGCTGCAAACCCCTTCAGCTTCTTTAGTCCTATCTCTAACTCTTCTATTAGGGACCACGTGCTCAGTTCAATGGTTGGCTATGAACACACACTTCTGTGTTTGCCAGCCTCTCAGGAAACAGCTGTATCAGGCTCCTGTCAGCAAGTACTTCTTGGCATCCGCAATAGTGTCTGGGTTTGATGACTGTATATGGGATGGATCTCCAGGTGGGGCAGTCTCTGGATGGCCTTCCTTCAGTCTCTGCTCCATACTTTGTCTCTGTATCTCCTCCTGTAGGTATTTTCTTCCCCCTACTAAAAAGGACCAAACCGTGCTTGTCAGACATCAATGGGAGGAAAGGCCCTTGGTCCTAAGAAGGCTGGGTGCCCCAGTGTAGGGGAATCCCAGGACGGGGAAGAAGGAGTGGGGCGGACCCTCATAGAAGCAAGGGGAGGGGAGATGGTTTAGGGAGATTTCTGAGGGGAAACCAGGAAAGGGGATAACACTTGAAATGTAAATAAAAAAAATATCTAATCATAAAAAATAAAAAGATAAATAAATACAAAAGGATAATATGTAACACATTACTAACTCAGTGTTGAGTTTGCTTGTTTTCAAGGATGCCAAGTCAATGTAGAGTGAGAAGAGAACAATAATAAATATATTTGTATTTATAATTATGTGTGTATGTATTGGCATGTGTTCTCCATCCCAAGACTATGGAAGCTCAAATCACATAATCATGTGCCCTCATGGCTGTATAGGAATAATATGTTTTTTCTTGGATTTTACTATTGTTTTGGCCTCACTTCTATCATCTTTGCCTGAATTCAATTTTTGCAATAACAATCTTTATGCTCATTGCTACTGGCTTGAGAGATTGTTGATTTTTTATTTGTTTTTGTGTAAGATCTCACAGTAAAAGGTTGTCTTTGAGTCTCAGAAGAGGATTTGAACTTTGTATTTTGTCCTTTTGTTGCTTCTTTGAGATGGTGTGATGTCTAATAGTGATTGTAAATGTGATAGGTTTGAGAATCAGTGAAGATAAAAAATACCTGATTCTGTTACAAGGGTGTGGCCCACCCTAAATGTTGATATGTATGTGACACCACTTCAAGTACTAGAATTTAAAATTGCATAAAAAAATGTTATCTAGGAAATAATCCTTTTTTCTCTTTCTCTCTCCCTCTCTTCTTTAACTCTTTTCATATCCCCCACCTCCCTCTGCTGCTTCCTTCCCTCATCCCACTCTCTGGTATCTGATTTTGGATGCAAAATGAGCAGCTAGCTCATGCTTCTGCTTGTCTTCTGGAAGGAGCATTGTTTACCAATACAAGGCACTTCTGTTCAAAGTCTTCTTTTTTGTACATTATAATCT
Organism: Mastomys coucha; assembly: GCF_008632895.1. Lineage (NCBI taxonomy): Eukaryota > Metazoa > Chordata > Mammalia > Rodentia > Muridae > Mastomys > Mastomys coucha. Next base: position 5,392,295 of record NW_022196913.1, read on the forward strand.
TAATTAGTTTATAAACTAGAAGTTTTCAATATGACTTCCTTGTGCATTTGTGACTTGAGTTTACCTATCCTTTATGCCAACCTCCCCCCAGCATACCTTACCTCCCTACCCTACCCCATCCTAACTTAAATTTTCAGCCAAAGTGAATGCCCACTTATTTCAAGTCACTTGTGCTCTGACGTTCTGGTTGTGGCTTTTAATTGTGTTTAAATGTCATAATTTTCTGAGAGCTTTTTCATGTGCCTTTCATTCTGATTAAGTCATCTTCTAGCTTCATTTCTCCACCTATGAGTCATTATCACATCTGAATCTTAGTGTTGCCTATATTCTCTTGTTTAATTTTATATATATATATATATATATATATATATATATGCCCCTCCTTTATGTTGTGCCCCTCCTTTAGTGTGTCTTCCTCAAATGTCTTGTTTCATATCACCTAACTTATGCAAGCACAGTGCCTTTGATCTCTGTTCCCTGCTAATATTTATTGAACTTGCATTCTAACCTAGCTGATTCTCTGTGTGTCCACATCTATGACTCATGGGCCAAGTCTTTTGTGAGAACTATTTTCTCTTCATTTTCCAAAACTGATTCAAAACCACCTTCTCATTATTTAAAACTCTCTGCTCTCTTGACTTCTAAGCTGTCACACTTTACTTTCTTACCTAGTTATATTGTTACTTGTCATTCTTCTGAGAACATTTCTCCATTACCTGAGAATATCATCTCTTCCAATACTACTGCTGCTGTAATTGATAGATATCAGCACATCATTCCACATGTTATACCCTGAGATTGCATAAGAAGAACTTGAGCTGGGTAGGTACCAGTAGTCAATTTGTGTGTCTGCCTCTTCCTCCTAAGAGTGGCTGCAATGTGACCACCTGGCTCCATGACCTGTTTATGACATACTTCTCCTCAGATCAATGCTATTTTAAAAAAATCTTTTCCCAACTCAGGTAGCCCATTAATTCAATACCCTACCCACAAACACCAAGTTCCTTTTATTTAATTCACTGATAGTTACTCCTTTCCTTCAGTGGTCCTCCAACTTAATCAAGAACAAATATTCTAAAATCCATCGTCCTCTTGTCAGTTGTTTTATGAAGTAGATGATTATTTCTGTATCATTAAAATATACTTTCAGCTTGGCAGTGGTGGTGCACGCCTTTAATTCTAGCACTTGGGTGGCAGAGGCAGGCAGATCTCTGAGTTTGCAGCCAGCCTGGTCTACAGAGTGAGTTCCAGGACAGCCAGGGCTACACAGAGAAAGCCAGTCTTGAAAGACTATATATATATATATATATATATATATATATATATATATATA